>NC_059110.1:122257855-122447855 GCF_020740685.1 Jaculus jaculus | reverse complement strand
GTGCCAGGTCAGCTGGGCTACAGCAAGATGCTACCTCAAAAAAAAAAAACTTGCTGGAGGAAAAAGTAGGGAAAACCCTTCAACATATTGGTCTTGGCAATGACTTTGAATATAACCTCAATTGCAAGACATAATACCACAGATCAACCGCTGGGACCTCATGAAATTACAAAGCTTTTGTACAGCAAAGGACACTGTCAATAGAGCAAAGAGGCAACCTACAGAATGGGAGAAAATCTTTGCCAGTTATATATCTGACAGATGATTAATATCCAAAATATACAAAGAATTTAAAAAATTAAATAATAAGAAATCAAACAACCCAATTAAAAATGGGCTATAGAACTAAATAGAGAGTTCTCAAAAGAAGAAATACAGATGGCATATAAACATCTAAAAAATGTTCTACATCCCTAGCCATCAGGGAAATGCAGATTAAAACTACATTGAGATTCCATCTCACTCCTGTCAGATTGGCTACCATCATGAAAACAAATGACCATAAATGCTGGCAAAGATGGGGAAAAAAGAGGAACGCTTCCACATTGTTGGTGGGAATGCAATCTGGTCCAGCCATTGTGGAAATCAGTGTGGAGGTTCCTGAGACAGATAAAAATAGATCTACCATATGACCCAGCTATAGCACTCCTAGGCATATATCCTAAGGACTCATTTCACTACCTTAGAGATACTTGGTCAACCATGTTTATTGCCACTCTATTCGCAATAACTAGGAAATGGAACCAGCCTAGATGTCCCTCAAGTGATGAGTGGATAATGAAGATGAGGCAGATTTATACAATGGAGTTCTACTCAGCAGTAAAGAAAAATGAAGTTACAAAATTTGCAGCTAAATGAATGGATCTGGAAAGGATTATACTAAGTGAGGTAACCCAGGCCCAGAAAGCCAAATGTCGCATATTCTCTCTCACATGTGGATCCTAGCTACAAATGACTGGACTTCTGTATGAGTAAGAAGAAAACTCAGTAGCAAAAGCCAGTATGCTAGAAAGGAGAAATAAAGGTAATAGAAAGGGGAGGAGTACTTAATAGGATGGTATTGTATATATGTAAGTAGAAGAACAGATTAATGGGGGTGAAAAGGCCTAAATGAGGTCAGGGGAAGAGACTGAGTAAAGGAAAGATGGAGGGAAGGCTAATCAAAATCTAAGAGGATATAAGTAAGTCATATAGAAATCTACTTTTTGGGACAATGGAACACTCGATCTAGACTAAGCTGACCTGGAACTCACTCTGTAGTTCCAAGGCTGGCCTCAAATTCACACCCATTGTCTCCCTCCCTCCATTCCTATATCTCTCTCTCTTCTCTGACAAATAAATAAAATATATTAAAACAAAACAAACAAGGGGCTGGAAAAATGGCTTAGCAGTTAAGGTGTTTGCCCATGAAGCCAAAGGACCCAGGTTCAATTACCCAGGACTCACGCAAGCCGTATGTACAAGGTGGCGCTTGCATCTAGAATTTGTTTGCAGTGGCTAGAGGCCCTGACACACCCATTCTCTCTCCCCCCCCCCCCCTCTCTCTCTCTCTGCTTCTTGGTCTGTCTGTTGCTCTCAAATAAATAAATTAAAATTAATTTAAAAAAATAAATGAAAAAAACCAAAGGATGGGCATGGTGGTGCACGCCTTTAATCCTAGCACTTGGGAGGCAGAGGTAGGAAGATTGCTGTGAGTTCAAGGCCACCCTGAGACTACATAGTGAATTCCAGGTCAGCCTGGACTAGACTGAGACCCTACCTTGAAAAAAAAAGTGCTTCTGCACAAGCCTAAGGGACTGAGACCACACAAGCTGGGTATGACCACACATATCTGTAACATCAGTACTGTGTGGGGGGGGGGGCAGAGACTGGAGAATCACTGGGGCTTGCTGACTCAGATAAAAACAAGGCAGGGCTGGAGAGATGGTTCAGTGGTTAGGCACTTGCCTGCAAAGTTTAATGGCCTGGGTTTGAGTCCCCAGTACTCATGTAAAACCAGATGCATCTGGAGTTGGTTTCTAGAGGGAAGAAACCCCTGGAACACCCATTCTCCTCTCCTCTCTTTCCTTCCCTCCCTCATTATTATTATTATTAATTTTTTGGCTTTTTTGAGGTAGAGTTTCACTCTAGCCCAGGCTGGCTTGGAATTCACTATGTAGTAGTCTCGAACTCTCAATGATCCTCTTACCTCTGCCTCCCTAGTGTTGGGATTAAAGGCATGCACCACCATGCCCGGCTATTTATTTATTTTATTGATTGATTGATTTCTCTCTTTTTTATTATTTAGGTTTTTCAAGGTTGGGTCCCACTCTAGCCCAGAATGACCTGAAATTCATTATGTAGTCTCAGGTTGGACTCAAACTCACAGCCATTCTCCTACCTCGGCCTCCTGAGTGCTGGGATTAAAGGCGTGCCCCACCATGCCTGGCTCTTCCCCTCTCTTAACTGGCACTTAGACAAGGTGATGGCTCTTCTCTGACCCCAGGAAGCCCAGACACTCAGATCCGCTACATCTCCCAGCCCCTCCCCCAGAAGTAGATGGGCCTCATGCCCAGCCCTTAGCAAGGCTCCATGTGTTGGCACATACTGCGGGAAGTGGTCTGTCAATGCCCTTGGACTACTGGATGATCCACGTCAACCCGCCAGGCAGACAGCAGAGGCCGAGCGGAAACAAAGTCTGGGAGAGTCCGAGCCACCAGCCACTTATCTCCCGCCCCCAGAAGTGTTTTCTCACTGAAGAGGAAATTGTGACATCCTGGGAGCAGGCTTCCTCCTACCACAAAGCATCCGCTGTGCTCTCCCAGAACCCCATCAAGGGCATGTCCACCTACCCAAGCCAGATCCGGCCCTTGCTTCTGGGGAGGGACCCTTTCACAAAAGGACTTTCAGCCACAGCCCCAGAGATGGAGTTTCCAAAGACTCCTGGGTCAAGGGACCAAGGCCGAGCGTGGACCACTGCTTCCTTCCCCTGCGGGGTGGCGTCCAGCACGGGGTGGGGGAGGGAAGAACAGAAAAGTTCAGATCCCTCGTGGTGTCCCCGGTCCAGGTCTCTGTACTCCCCACTCCAGGGTCAGTAGCCCCCCCCCCCCCGATTCCTCCATTGCCTTCCCGACTGCACTGCCCAACCAGTGACAGCCTAAACCAAGCGCTCAGAAACCACAACCGCTGCTGCCCAGAGAATCCGGTTTGCCCACAAAGGGTGGGGCTGCCCATGCCCAATCAAGGCAGGTCCAGCCCAGGCAAAGCAGGCAAGTTCACCCCCAGGGAGCCCCCACCCCCAGCACAACTAGGCCGGGGGCCCCTCCCCCATCACACAGGTGGCATGAGCCCAAACTCCTACCCAGTGCCTGCCACTGTCCCCTCCCAGTCTGCCCCAGGTGTGGTTGGTTCCACTTGCATCTAGAAGTCTGACTGGAGGCCCTACCTTCCCTCTCTACCTGCTCACAAGTACCCCCGCCCGACACACGGGCACATTTCTGGCGGCTCCAGCACTCTTGCTAAGGGTGGGCGGATCTCCTCGCTGGCCTAGGCTAAGTGTGCTTGAAGAGCCAGGGCACAGGGGTGGCGGCTGTGCTCCGGAGCTGGCATGATCCTCCTGCAAAGGGGCCAAGGCCACGTATGGCCAGAAATGAGGACAGAACAGAGGGAGAAGTCCTTGGGGAAGGAGTAACCCCTTCCTCTCCAGGGCAAGGAAGAAGCCACTGTTCACCGCGGGAGGGGAGGGGCACGCAGCACCTGAGCAGAGGAGGTGAGGAAACCACACCTGGCCCAGTCACTTCCAGCTCTGGAGCTGCGGAGCCAGTCCCCAAGCATCCAGGTGGTGGGCCGAGGGGAAGGGGGTGGTGGCGGACAGCCGGCGTGCTGGTGCCCTACTGAATCACTGGATGACGACACGGTGCGGGCTGGGGGCAAGGAAACATCCTCTCTCCTCCCGCTTCCCTGCCACGGAAACCGAAACTGCATCTTACCTCCCTCGGCCCTGCTGGGAACCAGGGTGTTAAAAAAGAAAAACCAGCAAGGAGGAAGTCGAACCCTCAGCCACTGCCAGTGCAATCCGAAGCAACAGCAGCTGCTCTGCTGCGCTGACCTCTGACCTCCCAGAGTTCTCCAGCCCAAGAGCAGGGCAGGGTGGCCCAGAAGGAAGGGCCCAAGGGCCTGCTCAGGGTCAGGAATGACGGAAAGAGGGTCTGGCAGCAATCTATGTGCTCGGGCGGGAGGCTGTGAGGGCCACGAGCAGGGTCGCAGGCTGGGGGGAGGAGGGAAGGGGACAAGGGCCGAGCTCCCTCCCAGCACTCACCCCACAGGAGCTGGTGGTGGCAGTGGTGCTGGGGACACAGGCTCCGCATACGCCACCGGCACGCTAGCTGTATGGCCAACCACGATACAGACAGACAGGAAGAAACGGCCTGTGGCTTCACAGCCTCCAGGGATCCCACAAACAGTAGGCCTTTCCCCCACAAAGCCTTTGCTTCTTTCAAACCCTCATCTCCTGGAGCTCGTGCCAAACTCACTTCTTTAAGATAAAGAACTGGAGGGGCAGGTTCAGGGACTTGGTGCCCCACTGACCGCCTGCGCAGGGGGGGGGGGGTTCCACATCAGACCCCAGGTCCTGGGTTCCCATCACCCAGTGAGGGAAGCTTGGGCGGCACAGTCCACCACAGACAGGGGAAACGGGCACTGGGCTCCAGGGAGTGCCAAGAAGAAGGCGTGAGTGTGCAAGCACCCCCGCGCGTGGGTGTGTCTGTGGGTGGAGTCCTGTGCATCCGTCAGGGCTCTCTCTGGACCACTCACCCACTAGGATGGTAGAGACATGAAATTCCTTTTTCTTTGTTGGGCACTCTAGAAATGGCCTGAGCTAGAGGTGCCCAACTGGGTTCTATGCCCAACGACGAACAAAGTCCACCACTAGCAGCTGGCACCCACAGAACTGTGGACGCAGCAGGTGTCTCCAGCTGGGCTGGGCCCCTCCCCAGAGCCTCTCTGGAAAATATGGATTCTCAACACTGCTGGCGCAGGCAGGCCCAGGGAGCAGCTGAGGAAGGCACCTACATGCCCTGGGCAGAACCTGGGACAGAAGCCTTCCACAGCCTAGGCAAACAGTAATGTGCCAGCAGCAGGCTGGAGGGCTGAAGGCAGCTTTGGAGGGGGCAATGGAAAAGAAGGAAGGGCTTCTTGGCCAGCAGCCTGGCCTCCAAAGAAGGCCACTACTGCCACTCCCTGGGGGCCCACACACCAGGACACATGAGGGCTCCTGCAGGGGAGACGCGCACACTAGGTGCCACATCAGCACAGGCTTGTTCCAGAAAGGAAGATCTGGCTGTCTTGGGAATGTGGGTTGGGGTTTCCAGGGGGCCTCAGAAACAACAGAGTGCTAGTACACACCCAGAGACTGGGACAGGATGGGGTGCAGCCTGGGGGTGGGGAACAGAGCAGAGGAGGGCCACTGTACTTCTGTTAGGGGTTTTTTAATGCCAAGATGTGGGACCTTGCCAGATGTCTGCAAGCTGACAGTCCACCCAATTTTTACCTGTCGCCTTGAGGTGTGGCTATAGATGTCGAAACTGACTCGGAGAGACAGGGACACAAGTCTGGCTGTAATCGCTTTGTGATCTTGGACAAGCCACTTAACATCTTGGAGCCTCAGTTTCGTTGATGCGTAAGATGTTAAGTAGCCTCTCAGAAGTAGGAGACATGGGTGGCTTGGTCACCATTAACCAGAGCTCACCCCGGGGGAACACACTTGACAGAGGGACAAAGTCTCACCCTGTGGTACACAGGTAGCACCTTTCCCAGTATCACCCAGCCAGAAACAGGTCCCGATGGGGCTGGGTGTGAACAGGCAAAGTTCCAAAGAGGTGCAGGTCGCTCCAGGTCACTGCGGTCAACACACTCAAGGCTGGGCGTTGGGCGGCGCTGGGCATTTCAACCTCCGAGGCCCAGACCTGCTGCTGTCTGCGCTGGAGCCCCTCAGCGGGGAGAGAACGTGCCAGCTTGTAAACTTTAGTCATTAGGAAGCTAATAGACCTGATTTCCCAGAACTCTGCCTTGGGGCTCTCCACCTCCCCGGGGAAGGCTGGCCTAGCCCTACTAGGTTTCAGGGCACCTGGACACTGGGCTCATCTAGGTCATGTCCATACTGGATAGGCTTTCAAGGCCACCTGCCCACCTCCTTCTACCCCTCTTTGGGGCAGAGGAGAGCAGAGGACCTGGGGCAGGGCTCACACCTGGCCCTGCTCCCCTACTACTGGGAGACGACGGGCTTCTCTGCTCTGATATGGAGCCGCACCCACGACAGAGGGAGCCGGCCGAGATGGAGGAGCCTGGATGTGCACAGCCTTGGAACATAACCAGTGGCCAACTGCTCGCTGGCTACGTTTTTGCCGTGGACCACATGGCTTCTACATGGCAGCCAAGAGACCCTGAGGAGGCGGGCCTCCTGCTTGACAGGTGGGGAAACTGAGGCTCAGAAAGGCTAAGTCACCAGTCTACAGTGGCCCGCCAGGGTCCTGAGCTCTTAACCATCCGGGAGGCAAAAGGACACACCCAGGGTGGTGGCTCCGAGTAGTGCGGGTGCGAAGACCTTTGGTTCGTGAATCCCATGGGACCCTCAGCAGAAGTGACGGCGATGTCTCAGCTTATCGAAGGGCTCTCACAAACATTATCTCATTGAAGTGAGCTGAGCTGGGAGGCAGCTGGCACCATGCAGCCTGCCTGATAAAAATCCCAAAGGGCTCAGGCTGGGTCCCCAGGTCCCAGTCCTGCTGCTACTGAGAATTTGGGGGTGGGTGCCCCATCTTTCTTTGCCAGGCTTCCTGGAGGCCACAGAGAGGCAAGAACCAGGACAACCCATATTGGGAGGGAAACCGCACCCTCCGCCAGGGACCAGGGACAGGAAGCCCCCTGTGCCAGCTATGACACTGTGGACCCGGGCTCAGGGGTCACAGGTGGGAACAAAGAGCAAGGCTCCACAGTTGAACTTCCTCGCGGCCCCAAGGAGCTCCCTGCGCCCAGACATCGCTCCTTCTAGAGGTCAGCTGCTTGGGCCACATGCTCTCACAGGACAGCCCACAGGCAGAGCCCCTGTTGTGGCCCAAGCCTGTGCCACATATAGCAGCCATACTTCAAACAGAGCCTGTCCCAAAGCTGATGGCTCCCGTTTACAGCCATGCTCTAGCCAAAGGCTGTCCACAAATCACCAGCAAAACCCTCACCTCACAAACCTGCTCCGTACAGCTGGGGAAAGGGCCTCCTAGCTAGCTTAGGGACCTGGCCCCACAGTCCCTGAGTTTGGAGTGACCCACTCCCCTGGCCCATCACTGTGCGCGCACCATGTCCTGGGCCAAATCAGAGGGGCTGGGAGGTGGAGTGGAGCTGGGTCTGCCTTCCAGCAGCTTCCAACACACAAGCAGCTTGAACCCGTCCTCTGGTGACAGGGTGACAGCCCTCGGTACTAAGTTTTCCTCACACCTCTCTGCTGGTCAGGGAGACCTGGGGACCTCAGGAGGTGGGGGGGAGCCCACATTCTTCCCAACAGCATAGCAGGAGCAGCTGGCTCCTGCTGTGAGGATGCTGATGTGTCAAAGCTGCCCTGGCCTGGCAGTGTCCCAGTCCCCTTTGGCTGCTGAGGTCAGCTGGCGTCCTGCCGCCCCTCCCTGACAGTGCAGATGGTGAGCTCACTCTGGAAACCCCCTCCCTTGGTGGGGCAATACATAGGCTGAGTCTCAGTGGGTGGCACAGAGATCCCAGGGGTCATGTTGGAGGAAGGGCCACCAGGAGGTTACACACAATTCCTCAAGGCTGCGTGAGGGCTGGGTGGGGGCAGGGGAGAGGAAACAGGCCCAGAGAGGACACTACCTCACTGGGACGCGGCCAGGCACACACTTGCAGCTCCCTTGGTCAATGTCTGTCTAGGGCACAGTTTACACAGCAAGACAATGCCCAGAGCTCAGGCCAACAGGAAAACCACCGAGTCCAGAATATGAACGTGACCCTGGTGGTTCTTGGGAACGTATGAGGTCAGATTTGCTCCTCCTCGTCCAGTCTTCTCCTTGGGAAGCAGAGTGTGTGTGCCCATGTGCCCTGCGACATCAACATGAACGGATGAGACGGGAGTCACGGGTCTGTTTACCAGGTTTTAGGGATGGCCATCTGCATGGATATGGAAAAGCCCATGCAGTCAGCCTTTTATAGTAAAAAGACCTAAACCAAGAAGCCAATTAACCAGAGACCTCCACCTGCTCTTACCCCACCAGGAATCCCAGGCAAGGGGTCCAGGTGCAGACAGAATGGACGTGGTGGAAAATGTTAGGAAATGGGAAGGAGGGCCTGGGGGTGGACACAGATGCGGCTAACTCATCGGACCCTGTCCCACCTTGACGCCCCACTCCACTTTTCCCAGAAAGCTGAGAGGACGGCCCTGAATCCAACTCAACAGCCGGGCGTGGTGGCGCACACCTTTAATCCCAGCACTCAGGAGGCAGAGGCAGGATCACTGTGAGTTCAAGGCCAGCTTGAGACTCCATAGTGAATTCCAGGTCAGCCTGGGCTACAGCGAGACCCCACCTCAGAAAACAAAACAAAACAAAAAACTCAACAGTCCTCATTCAGCTCCCTCTTGGGTCCTGTGGGGCAGCTCTGAACCCCAGCCCTCTGTACCTATCAACGAATGCTACAGCAATGTGCTTCTTCCAACCGCATCCCGGACCACCTTAGCCAGGCCATCACCACGGGAGAACTCTTCATTATAGGAAGGAAAAGTGGGGAGCCACAAAGAACTAGGGGTGTTATTTTCCTGGTGTAAAACTGGAGGGGGTCAAGCGTGTGTTCACAAGGGAAAAATTCCAGCTGGTCACGTGGCATCACCTGTCCACTTGTCCTCAGTAGTCCAGCTTTGGGACAGGAGCTAGGGGGAACAAAGTTTGTCCCCGCCCCTCCCCCACCTTCAAGGAGACTTGAGCTCAAGAGCTGCCCTGGCTCACCCCAGGCTCACCCTGTGTGGGAAGCTGTCCTGGGGTGAAGTGCTCCAGGCCAGGGCTGTGAGAGGGCTCCTGTTCCCAGTTCCTCCTCCACAGGGCCAGTGGCCAGGGGGCAAGAGACAGGCTTGTGGCACTCACACAGGACTCTTACCAGGGGAAAAGCTGCCCTCACACCTCCTCACCTCTCACTGTTATTTAAGTTTATTCACAGTTCCTCCTCTAACTACTGGGGAAACTGAGGTAGGACAGGAAGGGGAGGCACTGAGAAGTACTCTGATGGGCCAGGTGCTAAACCACTCTGTTGTAGGGCTGACCTCTGCACTGCAGTAGAACCCCAGGCCTTGTCCACCACATGCCCCAGGAGCTACAAAGGGCTTGCTTTCTAAGCGTGTGACCACCAAAATGTCCCTAGACAATGCCACATATCCCCTGGCAGGCAAATCCCAAATTGAGCTGGGCGTGGTGGCGCACACCTTTAATCCGAGCAAACGACAGGTAGAGGTAGGAGGATCGCCGTGAGTTCAAGGCCACCCTGAGGCTACATAGTGAATTCCAGGTCAGCCTGGGCTACAGTGAGACCCTACCACGAAAAATCAAAGAGAAAAAGAAAAGAAAGAAAGAACACCCAAGTTGAGAACCATTGCCCCCAAACAAGTTTCACTTTCTCCCCGGGGAGCCCATACACAGCCAAGTAACACAAACTGGATTCATTATTCCACCGGCAAATGACACACACACCCCATTCTACAAGTGAGGCAATGCCTCAGACACACCTCACCTTCACTCTCTGCCAGCCCCAACCCTTAGTGGGCTGCCACCTAGGCACCCCTGTCTGCCCTGAGGAGCTGGGCCCTGGACTCTACAGTCTAACTCTCCCTGACCTCTCCCCCAATGTCCTGCAGGAACATCAGAGGGGGTCGACCCCCCACACACACCCCTCAGTCCAAAAGGCAGGACTCCTGGGTCCAAGTTCTGGGCTGTGATCCAGTCTGCCGATGGAACCCGCCCCATCCCCCACGCCTGCACCTGTTTCCACCTCGGCCCGGGGTTCACCCGGGAGGAAGCGGAGAAGGAAGGGGTCTGCACAGCGGGCGCTTCGGGAGGGGTGCTGGTGGAAAGCGGGGCCGCACGTCCCCTCCCTGGACCGTCCCCTCTCCTTCCCGGGCTTTTAAACTTCTGCCCAAGCCAACGCTACACGCTCCCCACCACCCGTGCCCGTGCCCTCGGCACAGCTGGGACGTCCCATCCGAGCCCAGCCCGGGGTCCCCGGCCGGCGGTGGGCCCCGCACCCCCTCCCCGCGCCGCGGTGACAGCGCAGCTCCGGGCTCCGGGCTGGCCCACGTGCGTCCGGGGCGCTCGGCAGGGCGGCCGCCGCAGGGCCGCGAGGACCTGGCTCCGTGACCCCGAGCGCGCCTGCGGCCTGGCCGCCCCGGGCCCCGCCCCGCCCCGCGCCGCGCCCCGCGCCCCGCGCTCACCTCCGCGGGCCCCACGTCCCGGGACGCAGCTCCGAGCGGAACCGGCCGGCGGCGGGGCGGCGGCTCGTCGGGGGCGGGGCGCCGGCGCTGCGCCTGGTCCCTACCTGCTCCGGGGGCGGGGCGTCGGGGGCGGGGCCGCGAGGGGCGGGGCGTCGAGGGGGCGGGGCATCCCGGCCCGGGGCGGGGTTCTCCGCTGCCGTCTCCCCGCCCTGCACCTCTCAGTTTTCCATTTCCCTTCGCTGGCTTCTTCCCGGCACGATCCTCTCGCCCTCTTCCTTGCCTCCTTCCTTCCGGGACAGAGCGCGTGACCAGCCATCAGGACATCACCGCGATTTCCAGAAAAGCCACCCAGTCTCCCCTTCCTCCCTTCCTGGGGTCTGTTCCCTCCAACCTTGGACTTCAGGAACCTCTTTTCTTGGGGTTTTTGTTTGCTTGTTTGTTAGTTTTGTTTTTCGAGGAAGAGTCTTGCTCTAGTCCAGGCTGACCTGGAATTCACTCTGTAATCTCAGGGTGGCCTCGAACTCACGGCGATCCACCTACCTCTGCCTCCCGAGTGCTGGGATTAAAGGCGTGCGCCACCACGCCCGGCTTTTTTTTTTTTTTAATAGGTTTTCGAGGTAGTCTCACTCTAGCCCTGGATGACCTGTGGAACTCACTCTGTAGTCACAGGGTGGCCTTGAACTGACGGCGATCCCCCTAACTCTGCCTCCCAAGGCGTGCGCCACCACCTTGGCTGTCCCTCGAAGCTCGGTAGCTCCGCCTCGGGGTGGTCGTGGAGGGGGAACTCTCGTACGCGCTTTCCTTTTACGGAGCCCTCTCCCACCGCCTGCCGCTTTTTCTAGGCGAGGCCTGGGTCTGGCTCACCCTCCCCTGCGGCCCCTGCAGTGAGCGAGTGGTCAGGTGGCTCGGCGCGCAGTGGGCCGAACCCTGGCTGCCTCGGGTCCAAGGACACTGAAGCTTCCTGGGGGGTGGCGGACAGAACCTTGGTTCACACAGGGACCTGCCGCAGGTGCAGAGGAAGGTGAAGGAGCCTGGGCTGAAGGGTGGCGCTCTGGACAAGTCCTGGGCTCTCTTGTCTACTCTTTTTTGTTTTGTTTTGTTTTGTTTTTCTAGCTCATGCTGACCTAGAATTTGCTATGTAATCTCAGGGTGGCCTCGAATTCAAGTGCAGGGATTAAAGACGAGCGCCACCACGCCCAGCTTCTCTTGCCTACTTTTAATTTGCCAAGGAGCAACACCTGTCAGGCCCTCTGACTGGCAGCTGCAAATGATGCAAGTTAATGGCGTGTCATTAGAGATTGAAGGCTCGAATCCTGACCTTTGCCAGTTACCACCTCTGTGGCCTTGGGCAAATCTCCCTAAGGCCTCCTGGGCCTTAGGTTTCTGCTGAGTAAGGATGGTAACAGGTCCTACCTGTGGCCAGATCTGCTTTTTAAGTAGCTTCTGTAGGACCTGTGATGCATTCACAACTAGCAGCTGCTCTAATCGTTTTTATTTGTTTGAGAGGGGAGGCAGATAGAGAATGGGTCTGTCTGCCAGAGTCCTGCGCCACCTTGTGCCTCTGGCTTCACAGGCAAGCGCCTTGACTGCTAGGCCATCTCCCCAGTCCCTGCTATTATCTTTATTGTTACAGCAATATCTACAAGATGAGCTCCCCTCGGTTTTGAGCCAAAGGCTTTTGCCCTGCACCCCTTAACTCCAGGCAAACACTGGGCTCAGAGGAGCAAGGCTGTTTCCCTCCGGACCCTGGAGCCCCCTCCTGTATCTGCTGGACTCGGGGGATGGGAACACCACTACAGCTGCTGCCTGCCTCCAGGAGCCCCTCTGAATTGCCGCTCCCATGACAGGGCCAGCACTCGTGACACCCCCACCAAAACTCCTCCACTTCCCACCTAAGGGCATTACAGGACCCACCGGTTCCAACCGGGCAGGAGCTGCTGGCAGGACCATGGGCGAGGCTAGGGAGTTACCAGCCACATGGGTGCCCTTGGCCTGGATCTGTCTGCCCTGGTGGCACTTGTCCCTTCTCCAAACTCTGAAGGCCTGGCCTAGCCTTCCTCTTTGAGACTAGACATACAAATCTGTGGCAGGGAAGGGGTGGCGCAGCAAAGAACCGGACCTGTACCCGAACGCCTGGAGGCTCCATCCCCAGCCCAGTGCCTGTGGCCTCAGTCTTTTTCTTTTGGCCCAGGCTGACCCAGAATTCACTATGTAGTCTCAGGGTGGCCTTGAACTCTCAGAGATCCTCCTACCTCTGCTTCCTGAGTGCTAGGATTAAAGGCATGGGCCACCACGCTTGGCTATATATATTTTTCTTTCTTTCTTTCTTTCTTTCTTTTTTTGGAGACCTTGCCCAGCCACAGGAAATGGGTTTGAAGCCACTCAGAGTTCATTGGCATTGGTCTCAGGGGTGAGCCAAGATCCTGGCGTGTTCCCGAGCCCTCCGTCCTGCAACCCAGCATCTCACCTTATCACAGACGTGGGTGAAAGTGGTGAGTTCAGAGAGAGAAAGAGGGCTGGAGAGATTGCTCAGTGGTTAAGGCCTACAAAGCCTAATGACCCAGGTTCAATTTCCCAGTACCCATGTAAAGCCAGATGCCCAGTGGTACATGCATCTAGAGTTTGTTTGCAGCAGCTGGAGGCCCTGGCATGCCCTTTCTCTCTCTCTCTCTCATAAATAAATAAATAAGTAAAAGAAGAAGGAAGAACTCAGTGTACCACTGTCCTAAATGCGTGGTCTATCATCTTGCTGAGTCCAGGCCAGGCACAAGTCCATCAAGGGAGTGCCATGCCACCCACCTCACGGTGGGGTCGGTAAAACCGACACAAAGAGGGAGATGTTGGTGTGGCAGCTGCCGATCGTGTGCAAACGCAATCTGACTTTAGATCAAGTAGACGCTGCTACCACCCCTGTGTGCTAAGAACAGCTCACCAGAGTACCCACGAGGGAGGGAGGGAGGGAGGCATGTGGTGCTGAGGCAACAGTGGCATTTGTATAATAGAAATGCACCACTCTGGCACAGGGATGCTAATCACAGCCTTGGCTGTAGCAAACACTTGTCCTGCCCCAGGGGGAAAGAGTGTGAAATCGGCCAGGGGTATAATTTGTGGTGATGTCACGCAGCTGTTAGAAGCAATGAGGCAACTCTACGCTGACAAGGAATTATGTATAAGATACAGTAAGTAAAAATAAAATGAAACAACAAACAATAATCTGGGGCTAGAGAGATGGTTTAGCAGTTAAGGTGCTTGCCTGCGAAGCCTAAGGAACCAGGTTCAATTCTGCAGTACCCACGTAACCAAGATGCGCATGGTGGAACATGCGGCTGGAGTTCGTTTGCATTGGCTAGAGACCCTCGCATGCCCATTTTCATTCTCTCTATCTGCCTCTCTCTCTCTCAAGATAAAATAAATTAAAAACAATCTGAGTGCGCGGTGGTGCACACCTTTGATCTCAGCACTCAGGAGGCAGAGGTAGGAGGATCGCCGAGAGTTTGAAGCCACCCTGAGACTACATAGTGAATTCCAGGTCAGCCTGAGCTAGTGTGAGACCCTACCTCGGAAAACTGAAAAAAAATAAAAATAAAGATCTAAGGTTATTTGGGGACATAACTTTTTGGTCTGTGGCATAAAGGAGTTACAGGAATCCAAGTTAAAGCAGGTTAGGGGCTGAAGAAACAGCTCAGCAGTTAAGGTGCTTGCTTGCAAAGCCTAAGGACCCTGGTTTGATTCCCCAATACCATGTAAAGCCAGATGCACAAAATGGCACATGTATCTGGAGTTTGCTTGCAGTGGCTAGAGGCCCTGAAGTACCCATTCTCTGTCACCTGCCTCTTTCTCTTTCATATAAATAAATGTTGTTTTTTTTTTTTTGCCCTGCAAATAAAGTAAAAAAAAAAAAAAAAAAGCAGACTGCCCACCTCCCAAAAGTGGGGAGCAGTGGCGCACGCCTTTAATCTTAGCACTCAGGAGAGGCAGAGGTAGGAGGATTGCTGTGAGTTTGAGACCACCCTGAGACTACATACTGAATTCCAGGTCTGGACTAGAGTGAGACCCTACCTGGATAAAAAAAAGAAAAGAAAAGAAAAAAAAAAGCAGCCTGGCAGAAGTTGGTCATGTATCTGAACTTCATCTGCAGTGGCAGGAGGCCCTGACATACCTATTCTCTCTGTCTCTCTCCTTTCTTCCTTTCTGTCTTTCTCGCTCAAGTAAATAAATAGATAAATGATTGCTTTTATATTTCTTCCTTCTTTTTAAAATATTTTTCAAAGTATTTTTAAAAATTTATTTTATATATTTAGTTGCAAGCAGAGGGAGACACAGAGAGAATGAGAGTGCCAGGGCCTCCAACCACTGCAAATGAACTCCAGATGCATGTGCCCCTTGTGCATTTGGCTTACATGGGTCCTGTAGCATCGAACCTGGGTCCTTTGGCTTCACAGGCAAGAGCCTTTAACGGTTAAGTCATCTCTTCAGCCTGCCCCCTTTTTTTTATAGCAGGCACACATCTTTAATCCCAACACTCTGGAGGCCGAGGCAGGAGGCTCACCACCAGTTTGAGGCCACCCTGAGACTACATACTGAATTCCAGGTCAACCTGGGCTACAGAGAGACCCTACCTTGAAAATAATAATAAATTTAAAATGTTAATTTTTTTTAATGTTCTACTGCCTGAGGGGTGCTGATGTTCAGGGCCAAACAGCATGGAGAGTGGAACACGGTCCCCGACTGGAGGTCACACTGTCTCTGGCCGTCCCAGTGAACAATTTCCATGCTTCAGAAGCGTCCTTCTGGCTGTGCCCAGGACACATTGTTCTGGGTGAAGGTAGGCAGGCCCCTGAGTGGCTGTTTCAAGGGTCCGGTGGAGAGGAAGTGGGGAAGGGTCCTAGGCTAGTCAAGGAAGGGTGAGAAGGTGACCCCTCTCTTCAGGATGTGACTGAGGCGTCCTTCCCATGCATTTATCCTGGGTTGGCCTCCCTTCAGCCAGCCAAAGTTGGAGGAGATGGTGCCTGTGCGAAGTTCCGCCCCATACAGGGAACCAAGTTCTCATAGGCAACAGCAGCAGATATTGATGGTGCAGAGTCTCCCTCTAGTGGAAATAATGGGATTCTGCACGGGTGAATCCACAATTTCCTTGTTCTGCTTCTCATCAGAAAACATGGCGGTCCCACCGCCAGGTTAAAGGAGTCAGAAAAGGGCAGGGCAGTTGGAGAAGATGGGGTTAAGGTGCTTGCCTGCAAAGTCAAAGGACCCTGGTTCATATTCCCCAGGACTCACGTAAGTCAGCTGCACAAGGGGGTGCATGCATCTGGAGTTTGTTTGCAGTGGCTAGAGGCCCTGGTGCGCCTAGTCTCTCTCTACCTCTCTCTCTATCTCAAGTAAATAAATAAAATATATTTAATTTTTGTGTGTGTTTTGTTTTTGGTTTTCCGAGGTAGGGTCTCACTTTAGCTCAGGCTGACCTGGAATTCTGTATGTAGTCTCAGGGTGGCCTCGAACTCACCGTGATCCTCCTACCTCTGCCTCCTGAGTGCTGGGATTAAAGGTGTGTGCCACCACGTCCGACTTTAATTTTTTTTTTTAAAGGGCACGGGCTTGCTCCTAAGAATATTTGTCACTGGTTAGTAAAATATCAGGCCTTACATAAATCTCCTGCCACATGCCCTTTTATTGGTTTTAAATAATTTCATGCATATCATATATCATATATTTTGATCCCATTCTCCATTACACTCTCTTATTTCCCTCGTACTCCCACTGAACCCCTTCTTTGTCCCAACTATCCCCTTTCCTACTTTCGTGTCTTTTTTGTAACCTGCTGAGTTTAGTTAAGAGTTACTTGCATGAGCATGGAAGAGTAGCGGTCATTACTGGACTATGGGCAATTCACCAGGGGCTCCGGCACTGAGGACTATGTCTCCCCATCCCATCAGCCATTATTACGCAGTAGCTGCTCCCTCCCTCCCTTTCTGAAAGGATTCTATGCTTGGGAAGGACACCTGCCTCCCACCCAAAGGAAAATTCTGGGTCGTCCATCATCCCAGGGAGTCTGGAAGGAAGCTGATGTGGTCAGAACCCTTTGGTTCTGAGAAACTTTCCAGCCCTATCTTCCGGTGCCTCCCCCTCATCCCCCCCACCCCCGGGGAGGGGGACTTGTGTTCCAACTTTGCCTTCCTGCCAGCAGCCTGCTCCTTGCTCTTGCTGTTCCCACCCCTTATCAGTCCCCACACACACACACACACCAGGTCATCCTCATCTCAGCCAAGGCTAGGTCGTTCTAGCTGGCTGTCAGGAATAGACTCTGTTATCCCAGAGCCCTGTTACCTCTGCAAGCAAGTACTTTTTAACCACTGAGCCATCTTTCCAGCCTCCCTTGTCACTTCTGATGTCCCAGCTGTGCAGATCCCTTCACCCACATACAGGGGAGCCTCCCTTCCACCCACTTTGGAGGCACTTTGGGAACTGGCTCTGGGACACACAAGGACTCAAGTATACCCAGCTCACCATTACTAACTTGTGATGAAGAATGACCTGGCCTGGCTGACCCTCCCTAGAAAGATAAGCGACCCAGAGAAGTCATCCATCAACAGATCTGCCCACCCAACAGCATAAATGCTTCACACTTCTAGGCCACGAAGAGCACTCTGAACCAATTAAAAGCCAAACGAGGGGGAACATGTTTCCAGTGAGTGTACCTGACAAATAACTAACATCTAGAAGCTTAAAATGAGATCTCACCACTCCACTGAAAAAATTACAAAATAGGGCTGGAGAGATGGCTTAGCGGCTAAGGCATTTGCCTGTGAAGCCTAAGGACCCAGGTTCAATTCCTCAGGACCCACATAAGCCAGATACAAAAGGGGGTACATGCATCTGGAGTTTGTTTGCAGTGGCTGGAGGCCCTAGTGTGCCCATTCTTTCTCTCTCTCTCTCTCTCTTTCTTTATCTCTCCCCCCTCTTCCCTCTCTCTCTCAAATAAATAAATAAATTTTAAAATATTTACAAAGTAGGGCTGGAGAGACGGCCTAGCGGTTAAGTCACTTGCCTGCCATGCCAAAGGTTCCAGGTTCAGCTCTCCAGGACCCATGTAAGCCAGATGCACAAAGTGGCACATGCATATGGAGTTCTTTTGCAGCTGGAGAACTGACCGCTCACAGGAGGAATAAACATGGTCAGTGACTACCCGAGAAGATGCCCGGCCTCACAGGTCACTAGGGAAAAATGCAAATCAGAACTCCCAGGGTCCAGGTCTGTGTCTGAATTATGCATGCTCTAAGAAGGACCCAGGTGTCTGCATTTCCCCAGCCCCTCCTTTTTGTGAGGCAGGATCTTGCTCCATAGTCCAGGCACTCACACAATTTAAAAAAAAAAAAAAAAGTAGCTGGGTATGATGGCACACACCTTTAATCCTAGCAGCACTTAGAGGCAGAGGTAGGAGAATTGCTATGAGTTCAAGGCCACCCTGAAACTACACAGAGAATTCCAGGTCAGTCTGAGCTAGAGCGAGACCCTACTTCGGAAAACCAAAAAAAAAAAAAAGAAAGAAAGAAAGAAAGTAAATAAATTCAAAAAGTGCAGACCAGATAGATTTCTCAGAAGTTATAGGCAATTACTTACAAAGCTTGCCAGGCCAGGTTCAAGTCCCCAGCACCCACATAAAGTTGGATGCAAAGTGGCTCATGCATCTGTGATCCCAATGCATCCCGACAGTTCACAGGACAGCTGGTCTGATGATTGTTTGGGGTAGCAAGAGACATTGTCTTAAAGAAGGTTGAGTACAGACACCCTGAGGTTGTCTTCTACCTGGGTGTGGTGGTGCGCACCTTTAATCCCAGCACTCTGGAGGCAGAAGTAGGAGGATCGCCTTGAGGTCAAGACTACAGAGTGGCTACAGAGTGAGTGCCAGGTCAGCTTTGGCTAGAGTGAGACCCCCTTTTAAAATATATATATATTATTTATTGATTTATTTGAGAGCGATAGACAGAGAGAGAAAGAGGCAGATAGGTAGAGAGAGAATGGGCACACCAGGGCCTCCAGCCACTGAAAACGTACTCTAGAAGCATGTGCCACCTTGTGCATCTGGCTTACATGAGTCCTGGGGAATTGAGCCTCAAACCAGGGTCCTTAGGCTTTGCAGGAAAGTGCTTAATCGCTAAGCCATCTCTCCAGTCCCCCTTTATTTTTTAATATTTTATTTTTATTTATTTATTCAAGAGTGAGAGAGAGAGAGAGAATGGGTGCACCAGGGTCTCCAGTCACTGCAAATGAACTCAAGACGCATGCATCACTTTGTGTATCTGGCTTACATGGGTTCTGGGGAATCGACCCTGGGTCCTTAGGTTTTGCAAGCAAGTGCTGTAACTGCTAAACCATCTCTCCAGTCTGAGACCCTATCTTGAAAGCAACAATAACAACATTTTTTTTTTTAGGTAGCCTAGGGAGATCATTCAGTGGTTAAAGGCAATTGTTTGCACAGCCTACTGGCCTGGGCTCAACTTCCCAGTGTCCACTTAACGCCAGACATGATGGCAGTTGCCTGGCTGCAAACAAACCCGGGGAAGACCAGTGAAGGCAGAGAAAATGGAGCATCAAGATCCATCAGTAAAACAAAAAGAGGCTTGGTGTGGTAGTGCACACCTTTAATCCCAACACTCAGGAGGCCGAGGTAGGAGAATCATTCTGAGTTCAAGACCATCCCGAGACGACATAGTGAATTCTAGGACAGCCTGGGCTAGCATGAGACCCTACCTCATAAAAAAAAAAAAAAAAAGGTAGCTGATTGTCCACCACAAGATATGCCACCCCTACCACATCTGCCAGGGCCCAGGAGAAATTGCAGAGAAAGTAGTGACATGAATATTGCTCTTACCGCTAGACTGACAACCAGCTTTAGGGCAAAGATGACAGACAAGATGGTTAATCAAAACCCATGAAAGCAGCGATCCAGAGGCTACGGAGAACTCAACGCTAGATCCGACTGCTGACAGGCCTGCCATGGCTCAGGGAATATTGTGGAAGAGGAGGGAGAAAGATTTTAAGAGCCACAGAGTGGGTGGAAATACCCTGAGGCAGGGTTCCCCGCCTCCTGCATCCCACAAGGACTGACTGAGGCCTTCACGACCCCACAGTGAATCCTACAACCCCACTGAGGAGGGCCCCAGGATGATAGGAGCAGGGCTGAGGGGATAAAAGGGAATATACTCTGATTTTACATATATATATGAAATAAAATTTTTAAATATTTTATATTTATTTATTTATTTGACAGAGAAAGAGGGAGAGAGAGGGAATGGGTGCATCAGGGCCTCCAGCCACTGCGAACAAACTCCAGACGTGTGTGCCCCCTTGTGCATCTGGCTAACATGGGTTCTGGGGAATCGAACCTGGGTCCTTTGGCTTTGCAGGCAAATGCCTCAACCGCTAAGCCATCCCTCCAGCCCCTGAAATAAAAATTAAAAAAAAAAAGTCAGACACAAAAGTGGCACATGGGTGTATGTTTGTTGCAGCAAGAGGTCCTGATACACATATAAAGAGATAAATCAATAAATAATTTAAAAGGTCACAAGAGGGCTGGGGATACAGCTCAGTGATAGAATATTTGCCCAGCACAGGTTCAATCCTCAGTACTACACACACAAAAAAGAGTGAACCAGTACCAGCCGAATTGGTTTGCACGTCATCTCACTGTTCTGGCTAGACTGATGCATTACAGACACCTGTACAAGAGACAGGATGCAAGCATGGTCGTGCCGATTCTGCACATGGTCTTCTGTTTGCATGGCAAGCCGGCACCACACAGCACATCCAGCACCATCCGGGCTCCTGATTGAACGTGAAGTAGCAACTAGAAGACACCAGAATCATGTGAAACCACTGAAGTAAGGGAAAGACGGATGTATCTACTTTAGCATGACATTTTTTTCTTTCTTTCTTTTATTTTTCGAGGTAGAGTTTTATTCTAGCCCAGGCTGACCTGGAATTCACTGTGTAGTCTCAGGGTGGCCTTGAACTCATAGCAATCCTCCTACTTCGGCCTCTGAGTGCTGGGATTAAAGGTGTGCACCTCCACGTCTGGCTTCCCCTGCTCTTTGAACAAGAGACCCCTGTTCAACTATTGCAGCATCACTTGGTGTTTGTAGCCCTAGCAGGCTGACACAGGCCTAAATTGCAGGAGGTGGAAGTCACTGGGGGAGTGGTTTCACCACATACAGCTAATGGCTGTGGAGGTTGTGATGAGAGAGGAAAGTCATCATTTTCTGTCACGGAGTCAGGTAATGACTGTCACGTGTGCCAGTCACATGGATGAGAAAGTCATTTGATGACAAAGCACAATGACAAAGACCCCGTGCTGGGTCCATGTGAGGGGTCAAGCTGCCATCAGCCTGTTCCACAGGCCAACTCCAACACTGTCCACCTTAGGACAAAAGGGAAACTGTAGGACACACATTCTTCCTTTGTTGTGATTTTTTTTTTTTTTTTTTTTTTTTTTTTTTGATTTTTCAAGGTAGGGTTTCACTTTAGCCCAGGCTGATCTGGAATTCACTATGTAGTCTCAAGCTGGCCTCGAACTCATAGCGATCCTCCTACCTCCGCCTTTTGAGAGCTGGGATTAAAGGCGTGGGCCACCACGCCCGGTTAATTTATAAAATGCATTGGGAGGGCTGGAGAGATGGCTTAGCTGTTAAGGCATTTGCCTGCAAAGCCAAAGGATCCCGGTTCGATTCTCCAGGACCCACGTAAGCCAGATGCACAAGGGGGCACATGTGTCTCGAGTTCGTTTGCTGTGGTTGGAGGCCCTGGCATGCCCATTCTCTCTCTCTCTCTCCCTCTCAAATAAATAAATAAATAAAATATAAAATGCATTTGGAGGCAGGCATGGTGGTGCACGCCTTTAATCCTAGCACTCGAGAGGCAGAGGTAGGAGGATCGCTGTGAGTTCGAGGCCACCCTGAGACTACAAAGTGAATTCCAGGTCATCTGGGCTGGAGTGAGATTCTGGCTTATAGTTTCTCGGGGAAGTTTCATCATGGTGGGCCGAGCAGGGCAGGAGTAGACAGGCACCACAGCGCCACATCAGCAGTGAGGAGTGTGACAAGCTGGACTGGGTGTGCCTCCAGTGACGCACTTCCTCTAGCAAGGTCCCAAACGGTGCCGCCAGCTGGGAACCAAGCACTCATACCCATGAGGCAATGGGGGACCGGGGACGTTTTACCTTCAAACCAACACAGATTTGATCCAGTTTAAGGACCCACTGGCCTGTTGCCCTGAAAGAACACCTCCCCTTTGCCTGACATGCCGCCCCTCTTTGGACACACACCCACCCCTGGCAGAAGGGGGGGGGGGGGGGCGCTGGTGGGCTCCTCAGGTCCCTGCTTGGGGAACAGGTTGCTGTCATGTGCTCACTCACTGGGTGGGCAGCTCTGGATGGTGAACAAGTTGCCCTGTTTTCGTGCCCTGTCCATTCAGTTCTTTTAGGGAGCCTCTGGTGGCCCAGGGAGGAAGGCCCCAGTGTTGTCTGCTCTGGCTTCTGCTCTGGTCTCTGCCCAAGCTCCCCCCTCCAGCACCCTCTGGCCTCAGGTTCCCTGCAGCCCTGGACCTGCAGCGGCAGCTGGCACTGACACAGCCAGTCTCTCCTCTTACAGCTTTCTGGCCTCTGCTCCTTCCCTGGCTCTCTTCCTTCACCTCCTCCCACACCTCAGGGCCAGGGCCTCCTTGCTTCCCATGCTCTCCTGGGTGATGTCATCCACTCAAGGTGAAATCCAAGCCTCCGCAT
Organism: Jaculus jaculus; assembly: GCF_020740685.1. Lineage (NCBI taxonomy): Eukaryota > Metazoa > Chordata > Mammalia > Rodentia > Dipodidae > Jaculus > Jaculus jaculus. The sequence continues at coordinate 122,425,632 of NC_059110.1, read as the reverse complement.
CTCTGGGGCACTTGCAGCGAGAGTGTCCAAGTGCCTCTGGCCACCTTGTGTTGAACGTACCACGGAGCATAATTCGTGCTCAGACCTGCTCTTGCTGGCTAGCCTGCTGGAAAACAAAGAGCCTGGAGTCGACCTCCACCAGCCTCTCTCACCCACCACATCCACATCACACAGTCTTATGGGGTAGACTTCAAAATCCAATCTCGGGCTGGAGAGATGGTTCGGTGGTTAAGGCGCTTGCCTGCAAAGTCTAACGACCTGGATTCGATTCCCCAATACCCACATAAAGCCAGATGCACACAGTGACACATGCATCTGGAATTTACTTGCAGTGGCTGGAAGCCCTGGGGTGCTTACTCTCTCTCTCCTTGCAAAATAAGTAAATAAATAAAAATTTTTAAAAATCTCAGGGGTTGGAGAGATGGCTTAGTGGTTAAGCACTTGCCTTAAAAAAAATCAACCTCTCAGCCAAGTGTGGTGGTACAGAATGGGGAGTTCAGGGCCAGGTGGGCTACACAGTGAGATCCTGTCTCTGAGCCTCGGCCTTCTCTGCCCTTTGCTAGGAAGCTGCCTGCCAGTCCCAACCACACCCCCTCCAGTAGCAAGCCCCAGGTAGTAGGAGAGCAGCATTCGAGCACCGGGCAAGGGAGTATCTCCTCTCAAACCTCTTAGGGAAGAGAGGTATAGATGTTCGCTGGTGTGGCCACCACAGCGCAAACTTGGGGAGCTGTTTTCAACATTAGAACAAAGTGTCTTCTTGAAGAAGACCATCAGTGGGCTAGAGAGACGGCTTAGCGGTTAAAGCACTTGCCTGCGAAGCCCAAGGACCCAGATTTGATTCTCCAGGTCCCACGTCAGCCAGATGCACAAAGTGGCGCATGTGTCTGGAGTTCATTCTTTCTCTCTCTCTTTCTCTGTTTCAAATAAAGATAAAATATAAATATAAAAAATACACAATACCTAGTGTCAACAGTTAACGGGGACGGTACCACGCGTAGGCTTGGTGCAGTTAGTCAGCTTCCCGTTGCTGTGATGAACATCCAAACCAGACACAGAATGGGGAGGAATGGGTTTATTTCAGATGCTTACAGATCCAGGGGAAGTTCCATCAATGGCTGAAGAAACTGTTTACTTCCATAGATCCAAGCTGAGGGAGAGACTTCCACCTGCCAGTAACCACCAAAAAGCAACAAGCCGCGGGCGTGGTGGCGCACGCCTCTAATCCCAGCACTCGGGAGGAAGACGTAGGAGGTTCACCGTGAGTTGAGGCCACCCTGAGACTACATAGTGAATTCCAGGTCAGCCTGAGTTAGAGTGAGACCCTACCTCGAAAACAAAAACAAAAACAAAACAACAAACAGGGACCCACCAGAATTCACTGCTCTCCACACCTTTGGGCCTGAATCAGATCTGCCCCCAGCGACACCTTAGGGCTGGAGACCCAAGGTACATGTTCAATTTTAACACTTGAGTCTATGGGGACTCACGCTGACATTCAAATCACCTCTGCTGGGGATATAGTTCAGGTGGTCCAGTGTCTGCCTGACATGCACAAAGCCCTAGGTGTGATCCTCAGCACCACAAAAGCCAGACAAGGTGACGAATCCCAGAAGTTTCAGTACTTGGGAGGTGGAGGCAGGAAGATCAGAAGTGCAAGTTTGAGTCCAGCCTGGGCTACATGACACCTTGTCTCAAGTATAAATACATGCAGTGCCTTTTGAAAAATGATATTAAGGGCTGGAGAGATGACTTAGTGGTTAAGCACTTGCTTGTGAAGCCTAAGGACCCCGGTTCAAGGCTCGATTCCCCAGGACCCACGTTAGCCAGATGCAACAGGGGGCGCACGCGTCTGGAATTTGTTTACAGTGGCTGGAGGCCCCTGGTGAGCCCATTCTCTGTGTCTCTGTATCTGCCTCTTTCTCTCTCTGTCATTCTCAAATAAATAAATAAATAATTTTAATTAAAAATTAAAAAAAGAAAACATTAAAACAAAAATATGTACAAGGAAGAAAAATTTAAAAAATTTTACATTTATTTATTTTCCCTTTTTTTAAAAATTATTTATTTATTTATTCATTTGAGAGCGACAGACACAGAGAGAAAGACAGATAGAGGGAGAGAGAGAGAATGGGTGCGCCAGGGCTTCCAGCCTCTGCAAGTGAACTCCAGACGCGGGCGCCCCCTTGTGCATCTGGCTAACGTGGGACCTGGGGAACCAAGCCTCGAACCGGGGTCCTTAGGCTTCATAGGCAAGCGCTTAACCGCTAAGCTATCTCTCCAGCCCTTTTTTTCTCTTTTTGAGGCAGGGTCTCACTCTAGTTCAGGCTGACTTGGAATTCACTATGGAGTCTCAGGGTGGCCTTGAACTCACAGCGATCCTCCTACCTCTGCCTCCCGAGTGTTGGGATTAAAGGCATGTGCCACCACACCTGGCCATTTATTTATTTTTTGAGAGAGAGAATGGGCACACCAGGCCTTTTGACTGAAAATGAACTCCAGACACATCCATCAATTTGTAGATCTGGTTTTACGTGGGTACTGGGGAATCAAAACCTGGGCTAGCAGGCTTTGCAAGCAAGTGCCTTTAACTGCTAAGCCATCTCCCTAGCCCCAAAATTCAAAACTTTAAACAAAGATAGGCTTAGTTGTTTTGAGATGGGCTTTCATCATGTTGTCCAGTATAATGTTGGATTCCTGAGCTCAAACCATCCTCCTGCCTCAGCCTGCTGAAGGCCAGGACTACAGCATGGGGCAATAGTTTGTTTTTAATGACTTAGAATGGTTGTTGCACTGCAAAGGGCCACAGTGTTGATCAAGGGAGGTGGAACGTCCACTCCCACAGAGGTCTCCTCCCTCCTCTCCTCTCCACTTCTCTCTTCTCTTCTTCCTTTTCTTCTTCTCTTAAATTTTATTTAGTTGTGTGTGGTAATACCTGCGTGTAGTCCCAGCTCTCAGCAGGCTGAAATAGGAGGATAGCCATGAATTCAAGGCCACACTGGGCTACAGAGTGATTTCCAGGTCAGCCTGGGCTAGAGTGAGATCTTGCCTCGAAACAAAACAAAAATTAATTCTCCATCTGCGTGTGTGTGCGCGCGCACATGCCCCCACTGGAAACATGTCAGGTCTTTCTGCCACTGTACACAAACACCAGACACTCATGCTACTTTTTACATCCAGCTTTTGTGGGTGATTTGGGAATTTTGAACCAGACTGGTAAGCTTTACCAGGGGCTGGAAGGATTTACAAGCAAGTGTGCCTTTGACTGCTGAGCCTTCCTCCCATCCATTATTATTACGACTGCTGTAATCCTACTTCTTCAGCCTTTGCACTGCTGAAATTACAGGTATGAACCTGTCTTTTTTTCTTTTTTGGTTTTTCGAGGTAGGGTGGCCATAAAGAACAAACAAGTGAAATACTTTATACATTACAGTGGTTGGAATAAAAATTGGGATGAGCGGGTTCCAGAGAGCAGAGCACTCAAATACTGGAGGCAGAGGTAGGAGGATCACTGAGACCTTAAGGCCTTACCTCAAAAAAATAATACTAAGAAATAAAAATAAAGTAGAACAAAAAAGTACCAATGTATTAACTTTCACTTTGGTCTGGGATCTGTTTAGGGCTGTACACTGATTTTAGTTTGAGGCTCTGATAAGACTGTATCTTTTTTGAAGTAAGGTGGGGCTTACAGGACCCCTGCCCCCAGAGGAAGAGCTGCAGGGAGCTGGTTGCTTGTTGGGTGAAGTTCCTTCTGCAGCCGGCAGGGGACACCGTGGGGCTACGCGGCCCGTCCCTGGAAGAAAGGACAGGCTCCCGGCCCCTCCCCCACGCCCAGACGCTCCGTGGGTCGGAGCCTGCGCTCGCCAGGGGAGCTGACCCATTTGTTCTGCTTTCCAACCAGAAGGCTGGCTCGCCGCGGCGTCCGGACCACTCCCCCCGACAGTGCCCTGGAGCCCTGCTTGCCCCCCCGCAAGGGGGATCAGTGTCAGCCCTAGTTGTTGATTGTGGGTGCGGGTGGGTGGCAGCCAGTGTCCTCTCTAGAGGGCAAGGCAGTAGGGCTAGTCTCTCTCTCCAGGGGCTTTTCTGGGATGGCTCCAGTTTACCCCAGTTCAGGAGCGCCTTTACCACTCCAAGACGACTGAAGTGAAACTGGGGTCTTCATCACCAGGGGGTGACCTCACCAAGACCACAGACGCCCCTCTCTTCCCAGGGTGGCCACAGAGCAGCTCTGGCTGGACCTGATCCCCCAGGACCTGATTCCCCAGGGCTGCCTCTCTGCGTCTCCTTGCTGTTTTGACCTGCTCGCCTCCTCCCTCCGCTCCTCCTCTGCCCTTCTCTTTCGCAGTTCTGTCCCTGCCGCTGTCTATCCCACTTCCTTCTACTTCTCGGATTCCTGACGGCCATTGTGTCCTGAATGTCTCTCCTGTCCCTGCCACGCTCCCCCTGGTCCCTGTCTTGCGAGTCAGGCTTCATGTTCACTTCTGCTTCATTAAATTAAAATTATAATCATTTAAAAAATATTTTATTTGCTGGGCATGGTGGCGCGCGCCTTTAATCCCAGCACTTGGGAGGCAGAGGTAGGAGGATGGCCTAGAGTTCAAAGGCCACCCTGAGACTACATAGTGAATTCCAGGTCAGCCTGAGCTAGAGTGAGACCCTACCTCAGAAAACCAAAATAATAATAATAAGATAAAAATTCTTTTATTTGGGCTGGAGAGATGGCTTAGTGGCTAAGCCACTTGCCTGTGAACCCCAAGGACCTAAGTTCAATTCCCTAGTACCCACGTAAGCCAGTTGTGCATGGTGGCACATGCATCTGGAGTTCATTTGCAGTGGTTAGAGGCCTTGGCGTGTGCGTTCTCTCTCTCTCTCTCTCTCTCTCTGTGCCTGTTTTTCTCTCTCAAATAAGTAAAGTAATAAATAAAAACTGGGTACTGGGGAATCAAATCTGGGCCTATCAGGCTTTATATGCAAGTGCCTTAATGATTTAACAGGCCTAAAATTCCTTTCTTAGAGTCAGGGTCTCACTCTAGACCACCTGGAAATCACTCTGTAGCTCCAGGCTAGCCTCAAACTCAAACTCATGGTGATCCTCAGCCTCCCAAGTTCTGGGATCAAAGGCGTGTGCCACCATGCCTAGCTTATTTTATTTCATGGAACAAGGTCTTGTTATGTAGCCCAGGCTAGCTTCTAATTGTCAGTCTTCCTGCCTACACCTTCCAAGCGTTGAGATGATGGGAGGAGTGGCCTGCCTTCCTATTTTAATTTATTTTTAAACTTTTTTTTTAAATTGACAATTTCTATAATTATAGACAATAAACCATGATAATTCCCTCCCCTCCCCCACTTCCCCTTCACAAATCCACTCTCCATTACATGCCCTCCCCTATTTTGTTTTAATTTTTTTCTTAATATTTTATTTTACTTTTTTGTTTATTTATTTATTTATTTATTTGAGAGCAACAGACAGAGCAAAAGAGGGAGAGAGAGAGAATGGGCACGCCAGGGCCTCCAGCCACTGTAAAGGAACTCCAGATGTGTGTGACCCCTTGTGCATCTGGCTAACGTGGGTCCTGGGGAATTGAGCCTCGAACTGGGGTCCTTAAGCTTCACAGGCAAGCGCTGCTTAACCACTAAGCCATCTCTCCAGCCCCTCTAATTTATTATAAATTAAAAATAAGGGCTGGAGAGATGGCTTAGCGGTTAAGGTGCTTGCATGCAAAGCCAAAGAACCACAGTTTGATTCCCCAGGACCCACGTAAGCCAGATGCACATGGCGTATGCATCTGGGGTTTGTTTGCAGTGGCTGGAAGCCCTGATATGCCTATTCTCTCATTCTTTCTATCTCTATCAGCCCCCTCAATAAATAAAACTAAAACATAAAATATTGAAAAAAACACTTTAAAATAAATTAGAGAAGGCTTAGCTGATAAGCCATCTTTCCAGCAACCGTGGCCTCAGAAGGTTGAGTGCCCACCCAGTGTCTCACAGTGCTGAGATTCAGTCTGAGCCTGGAGCTGGGCTTGGCTGCCATCTGACAGGTCCCCTCCCGGAAAGGCCTGGCCTGCACCTCCTCACAGCACCCCGCACCCTCGCTCAGCTCAACTGGCAGCTCACTCTTGGCCTGCGTACTTGTCTTGCTTTCTAAGAGTGGTATTTATTTGTTCTTCGGATCTCCATCTGTAGTCCCCAGGCCCAGCAGATGAGGGCGTGGCCTGTACTCAAGTTCAAGGTCTGGGAGACCAGACTCTTCCTGTGTGTCAGCTGAGTCCTCCACGGGAGCCCAAAGACCTCCCAAGAGGCAGAGGCGGTTTCCTGCTTTTCCTGAGCCCAGCCCCCTCCCCCCACCGTGGTGACTTCCTGGTTCCTCCTTGGGGACCTGATGCTGCTGGCTGTTACCATTGTGGGTCCTGGAAATGGGGAGTGGACATGAGTCCTGGAAGTGGGGGGTGGACAGGCCTGGCGTGTCAGGGCTTAGGAGGGGGTTCTGGAGCTGACAGCTCACAGACCGGTTCCAGCCTTCCAGATTCTCTTTCTCTAACACCCAAGGGCCAGTTCACTGCCTGTCCCTGGGGCAGCAGCGCTCACTCATCCCCTATGTGGCATGTCCAGTGTTCAGGTTTGGACAGTGAACCTGGGCCGCATGCCTAGGGCACTCAAACAAGGCCGGCTGTCTGGGCATCTAGGCGCTCATCCCTCCTCCCTTTCAGGTTCTTTCTTTCTCTCTTTTTTCCAAAGGAGGGTCTCACTCTAGCCCAGGCTGACCTGGAATCCACTAGGTAGTCTCATGGTGACCTCCAACTCACAGCCATCCTCCTGCCTCTACCTCCCAAGTGCTGGGATTAAAGGCGTGCGCCACCTCGCCCGGTTCCCTTCACTTTTCTGAGGCAAGGTCTGGCCATGTAGCCCAGGCTGGCCTTCAAGTTGCAGTCTCCCTGATTCAGCCACATGAGTGCTAGGATCACAGGTGGGTGCTACCATGCCTAGCTCTGATGGAACCCTCATACTCTATTCCTCACTTACCCAGAGTAGAGAGATTTCCAGAATAAAATCAGAAGAAAAAAAAAAATCTCCTCTTTTGGGGGCCGGGGAGGGTGGTAAGAACCTAAAGCCTGTTTGTATTAGGTAAGTTCTCTAACACTGAGCTACATCCCGAGACTTGATCTTTTGACATTTTGCTTTGAGACAGTCTTGGCTGGCCTTGAGCTCACTCTGTCGCCCAGGCAGGCTTTCAACTGACACTTTCTCTGCCTCAGCCTCTCCAACAGCTGAGCTGACAGACCTGTGCCTCCAGAACCACAGCAGGCTCCCCTTGACTGTTTTCATAAAGAGGGAGCCCAGCTCCGCTCCCAGTCTCTGTTCCTGCAGAGTCTCAACTTGCGAGCGGCCCATGAGCCCCTGAGGTCAGGAAAGGCGAGGGGCGCCCTTAACAGAGTTTCTTTCAAAAGGCAAGAGCCTGGAACTAAGTAAGGAGGGAAGGGGAGGTGAAGGCAGGTGGTGGGAAAAGACAGAATGAGTGCCCGGATACAGGAAGAACGGGCCTGTTTAATGAGACAGCTGGGTCTGGTTACAAACATCCGAAACTACAAAAGGACAGGCAGTTACATGATGGCCTCAAGATGCGACAGGAGGGGATGCAGGCACTGTAGTCACGGCGGAGGGACATCCTTCAGGACAATACACGTGACCAAGGGGTACACACGGAGGTCCCCAGCAAGGCTTAGTTGAATGGCCGGAGGGCAGGAGGGGATACCCTGGGCCTCAGACATGAGGGGTGATACTGTGGCCAGCTGCTGTGTGTGAGGCAAACGGGGGGGGGGGGGATGGTGGTGGCTGGTATTCCAGGGTTTTTTATCGAGGCCTCTCCCCCAGCAGCAAGCCGTTTGGGAACTGCTGGGATCCCTTGCCCATGAGCCAAGTCTTCTGCTGGGGAGGGCAGAGAGCTAGCTAGACCGCAGGTTGTTGAGTCCGTCTGGGCTAGGGCGTGCTGGCCAGCTGGGTCATGCCACCCTACCCCACCTGGCCCAGCCCCTCTGTGTTGCTGCGGGACTTGCTCCTGTCCTGAACGCTGGCACTCAGCTGTCTGCCCGGAAGCATGACCCTCCCACCCCCCACCCCCCACAGCCGGGGAGGACCTGGGATTCCGGGCCCTTAGGTACACATGGTAGATATGTACGTATATATATGTATATATAGATATATATATTTATATATAGGTTGTATATAGATTATATCTGTATATATGGTAGACGTGTGTGCGTGATACTCGGGTGACGAGGTGAGGCCTGCATGCTGGTCGGCAGAACGAAACGGGGCTGATTCATTCCCGGAGTGACTCGCAGACTTGTCCCCGCTTCCCCGCCAGCCCGCTCGCTCGCTCGCTGGCTAGGTCCCTCTCTAAGAGTGAGTAGAAAAGCTAAGAAGAGTGTGTCCCCTCTCTGCAAGGCAGAAGGGCCCCCACCCACCCCCAACGCTCAGGGGTCAGCATTCGGGCAGCCAGCGCCGCCTCCTGGCAGCTCAGGGGACTGCGGCCACAGCGAAGGCCTCCTTCCAGTAAGACTGTCGGGGGATTCCTCCAGCTTCCTTGGCACCCAGAAATGGAGGGTCAAGGAGGGTCTTCAGAACTCAGCCTTCTTCTCAAAGTGCTGCCAGGGAGGGGGGAGCTGGGAAAGGTCCTATGGCCCCGAAGAGGGCACAGTGGCCGGTGGGCTGTGGACAAGACACGAGATAGAGGTAACAGGTTACAGGGGTTAGAGCTGGCGGGAGACAGGGGGGCTCAGGGTGCTGTGGGAGGTGTCTGAGGTGAGGGCGGCAAGGTAGAGCACCTTCCACTGAGAGATGGGCCCAGCATCATGCAGTTGAAAGCCACAAGTCTCCATTACAGCAGAAGAGTCTCCATTATTGGCCCCATGTTTTAGTTACCCTAATGCCCCCAACCTGCTGTGTGACCTCAGGCAAGTCTGGTGGCCTGTGAGAGCCCTGGGTCTCTCCCTCAACAAAGTGGACAGTGCCTGCCCTGCCTGACCCATGCGATCGAGAGACGTACGCTGTGCAAAGAGCGTTTCACAGATTTCCGGGCCCCATACGATGTGAGTTTATTCATTTGGAAGCCGGTTGTGTCCTGTGGGGCCTGTCCCAGCCCTGCCCTGTTCCTCATGTCTAGGAGCCCCTGTGCACTTATTGGCTGCCACGGCCCCCTGCCCCGGCACCCCTCCGCCCACACAGTCACACACCCTGAAGCAGAGACAGTTAATAAACAGTGGTGTCTGGACCACTCTGCTTTTCTGATAAGAGGAGTTGGGCTGGGCCTTCTAGAAGTCAGCTCTGTAACTCCATCCCTGTCAGCCCAGGGGGGACGCTGGGGCCAGGCAGACATGTCTTCTTGAAGGCCTGTGCCCGATCCCAAACCCCACCCCATCCAACCCCAGACCAGCGATGGGGAAAGAGACTGTCAAGAGATGAGGGGACAGCCTCCCCCGCCCACCCAGTGTGACAGCTAGGGGAAGATGGAGGAGGCAGCTGTGCCCTGGCCCAGCTGTCGATCACACCATCCACATCCATCCAGTCCATATGGAGCACATGGAGGTAGATGACTTTTTGGTGGTCTGCTCATGTTTGGGGTTTGGCGAGAGCTAAGTCCCCGGGGTCCAGCTGTGGCAGAAGAAATGTGTGTGTGTGTGTGTGGGGGGGGGTTGCTGGCCATGTGTTTCTGATTCATTAGGGCTCGCCAGCCAGCTCTCCCTGCAGTCTCTCTAGGCTCTTGTAAAAAAAAAAAAAAAAAAAAAAGCGCTTTTCTCCAAAAGCAGGAAGTCTTGTCTCCTGGCTGTAAACAAACTCATCTTGGGCAGCTGAGGCTGAGCCTGCCTGGGGAGAAGAGTGGGAAGGAGGGCGTGCTCCTCTCATCTGCCTTCCTGAAGTCTCTCCCCTGCAGTCTCTCTGGGTGACAGCTGAAATGGGGGCAGATGACCCCAGTTCTTTAGCTCAGCCAGTGCCCTCCTCTAGCAGGTAAAATCTGCTTTCTCCATTCACTCCTGGGTCTGGGGCAGGCCAAGCCCAGCTGTGCACATCTGGAACTGGCCTAGTTGTAACTAGCAGTTTCTGAGAACTCTGCTCTCCTGGGGAACTGTTGATGGGAGCAAGCACAGTTTGGCTGGTTGGCCAGCGGCAGGAAGGGCAGAAGGCCTGGCCTCCCCGTGCCCTTGGGGACCTCCTCCGCAGAGCTGGGCGCGGGAGCCTGTGAGCCAGAGGTGGTAAGGGGACCCTGGAAGAGCCCAGAAGGAGACACTGCCTTTTCCATGGGAAACTGCTGGGAATGTTTCCTACAGTGTGTGTCCCGAGCTGCTGGCTGACCCCTGCTTCCCATCCCCGCCTCCGCTCTCCTGGCTACTTCAGCCCTGCCTTGACCCTTCCATTCAGCTCCCAGAGTCAGCTGCCTTTTGGGGGTCTGGGGGCGTGGCTGAGTGTTCCCGGTGGCTACCACCCACGTAGGAGGGCTAGCTCTCCCCAGTCGTCTGGAGTCACTGAGGCTGCCCACCATCCTGGAGCCAGAACCGGTCAGTCTGGAAGTAAACATGCCCTCATACTGTCATGTGAGTGACACCCATGACTGTTCCACACGGGCCTAGACATGTGGCGTGTGTGTCCTCGTGAACCTCCTGGCTCCAGCCCTGTTGAGGCAGAGGGCAGGCGGGAACGCCGGTCGGCACTGGGTGAAACACAGGCCCATGGGATTGCTACCACGGAGGAAGAGCTGGAGCTGGCCTGGGCAGCTCGGAGCCCGAGAGGCCGACTTTCCCCACCAGGAGACTTTACCTCCTCTCTGCCAGGTCACCACCATGGCCTTGGATGGCCTGAAGGTTGCCCTGCAAGGTCTACCCAGAAGATTTCACGTGGGGTTCACAGCTCTGTGCAGCCAACCCACAATGGCCTGCCTGATGTGTCCCTGCCATGGCCACTCAGTCCCTGGTCCCGAGAGAGATGAGAGGCCTAGGGGACAGGGAGGCTGCCCAGCCCACCCACACCCCCTCCTCACGTGGTGGTGTTGGGGACCTGCTGTACCCAGCCCACTTCCTTGTAGGCGGCAGTCACGTGGCTGTAGATGAGGCCACGCAGCTTGGCCCAGGCTCTCTGTGTCTCAGGCGGGAAGTCGTTGGCAAACTCCTCAGCGATTACCTCCAGAATGACGCCAGAGAGGATCTGGGGGGCAAAGGGGAAAGGAGGAATGAGTATATGGAACCCCAACCTGCTGGTGCCTCCAGGACTCCTGCTGTCCCATTCTGGCCTAGGGATGCGGGGGGGGGGGGTGGATTGTTCATAACCCCACAGTCAAATGGCTGCAGGCTCCTTGCTCTCAAGACAAGGGCTGTCCTGCACCTGCCCTTCCGTCCTGCTGTGTCACTGCCCACCCTGTCACCATCACTCCAGAGGACGAGGCTGGCAGCTCAGTGGTCCCTCCCAGGGCTCTGGAGTGAAGCCCGGGGGGGGGGGGGGGCGTAGAGCTGATACACGTTCAGTGAGGAAGGGACCGTACCTTGAAGTACACGGGCTCCACCTTGTGTTTGAGGGCATGGGCTTTGCCCACCAGGGCCAGCACAGAGGACACCTTGTCCGGGTCATGTAGGTTCTCCACAACAGTGTTGAGGGCTCCCATGACTCGGCAGGCGTGCTTCCGCAGCTGGGGGCTCCGCTCCATTTCCAGGGGCTCCTCCATGTGTTTAAACTGGCTGAAGTATTGCTTGGCAGAGGGGAAGTTCACAAAGAACCTGGCAGGAGGTAGGGAGGGAGGGAAGTATGAAGCAGGGGACCGCCTCTGGGACCCCTGGGGAGTGGTCACCGCTGGGGCTGGGGTTGGAGGCGCAGCCCCCTCCTCCATCACAGTCATTGCTTTCACTGCCACTCATAGCTGTCCTCAATCACAGTGTTTCCCTCTGGCCAGATCCCGCTGGGTCCACCTGCTGGATTTAACTTAGGCTGGCAGCTTCCCGGGCCAGGCCCCCGCCCACCTGGCCCCTCAGCTTCTTTCCAAGCCCTGCACCCCGTTCACGGCCTGTTCTAGTCACCGATCTGGCCAGAGCATGGGTTCTGCAGTCACAGGACAATTATTCAGCTTGTGATTTTCCCTTGGAGACAGGACCTCACTATGTTGCCCAAGCTGGCTTTGAATTTATGGGCTGGAGCAATTCTGCTGCCTCAGGCTCTCAAGTACCTGAGACCATAGGTATAGACACTGTGCCTAGTTTCTTCATTTTTTTTTTGTTTGCATTTCTTTTTTTTTAAAGTTTTTTTGTTTATTTATTTGAGAGAGACAGAAGGAGGCAGAGTGAGAGAGGGAGAGAATGGGCGCGCCAGAGTTCCCAGCCTCCGTAAACGAACTCCAGACGCATGCGCCCCCTTGTGCATCTGGCTAATGTGGGTCCTGGGGAATTGAGCCTCGAACTGGGGTCCTTAGGCTTCACAGGCAAGCGCTTAACCGCTAAGCCATCTCTCCAGCCCTAGTTTCTTCATTTTTTAATAAAGTTTTTTGTTATTGTTGTTTTTGTTTTTCGAGGTAGGTTCTAACTCTAGCCCAGACTGACCTGGAATTCACTCTGTATTCTCAGAGTGGCCTCAAACTCATGGCGATTCTCCTACCTCTATTTTACAGAGAGAGAGAGAGAGAGAAAGAGGTAGATAGAGAGAAAGAGAGAATGGGCACGCCAGGGCCTTTAGCCACTGGAAACAAACTCTAGATGCATGTTTTCCCTTGTGCATCTGGCTTACGTGGGTCCTGGGGAATCAGACTGAGTACTTAGGCTTCACAGGCAAACACCTTAACCGCTAAGCCATTTTCCCAGCCCTAAAACTATATCTTAAAAAAAATGGTTTAGATGCTGGGCATGATGGGCACACGCCTTTAATCCCAGCACTTGGGAGGCAGAGGTAAGAGGATTGCTGTGAGTTCAAGGCCACTGTGAGACTATAGAGTGAATTCCAGTTTAGCCTGGGCTAGAGTGAAACCCTACCTCAAAAAAAATATATATATATTTTTTAGGCCAGTGTGGTAGGGCATACCTTTAATCCTAGCACCCAGGAGGCAGAAGTAGGAGGATTGCTGTGAGTTCAAGGCCACCTTAAGACTACATAGTGAACTCCAGGTTAGCCTGGACTAAAGGGAGAACCTACCTCAAAAAAACAAAAATACATATTTAAAAAGAAAGAAAGAAGGGAAGGAGGGAGGGAGAGAGCGAGAAAGAAAGAAAGAAAAGAAAAGAAAGAGGGAAAGAAAGACAGTTGGAGAGATTTCTCAGTGGCTAAAGGTACTTGCTTACAAAGCCTGATTGTCTGGGTTCAAAGCCCAATACCCACCTAGAGTCAGATGCACAAAGTGGTGCATATGTATGGAGTGTATTTGAAGTGGCAAGAGATCCTGTTGTACCCCTTAACTCCTTGCAAACTATATATATTTGGGGGGGCTAAGAAGGGTTTCAAGGTAAGGTTTCACTAAAGCCCAAGCTGACCTGGAATTTACTTTGTAATCTCAGGTTGGCCTTGAACTCAGGGTGATCCTCCTACCTCTGCCTCCTGAGTGCTGGGATTAAAGGAGTGTGCTACCATGACCAGTGTATTCCTTACAAATAAATAAAAAATATTTTTTTTCTTTTTCTTTTCCTTTTTTTTGTTTTTGTTTTTGGTCTTTCGGGGTAGGGTCTCACTCTAGCTCAGGCTGACCTGGAATTCACTATGTAGTCTTCTCAGGGTGGCCTCGAGCTCACAGTGATCCTTCTACCTCTGCCTCCCGAGTCGTACTGGGATTAAAGGCGTGCCACTTCGTTATCTGGCTTTACACTGGTACTGAAGAATCTTTAGGCAAACACCTTAACCACTGAGCCATCTCTCCAGCCCCCTCTTTCTTTTTTTGTCAGAGGACAACTTCAGGTGTCAGTCTTCACTGCAGGGTCTCGCATTATGTGTTGGCATGGCTAGCTGGCCCCTGAGCTTCTGGGTGATTCTCCGGTCTCTGCCTCCCTCGCTCTAGGCATTCTGGGATTACAAAGGCTAGTGATACAGCATCTATCTGGCTTTCTGTGGGTTCTGGGATCTGAACTCAGAGACTCCTGCTTTAACCCCTGAGCCATCATTTCACCAGCCCCTTCTTTCCTTCTTTCTTTTTTTTTTTTAGAGGTAGGGTCTCATTCTAGCTCAGGCTGACCTAGAATTCACTATGGAGTCTCAGGGTGGCCTCGAAGTCATGGCGATCTTCCTAGCCCTGCCTCCCAAGGCCTGGGATTAAAGGTGTGTGCCACCATGCCCACTTTTTTTTTTTTTTTTGTGGCAAGACCAAACAGACTGCCTTTTTTTAAAATTTTCTTTTCTTTTTTTAAATGCAAGAGAGTAAGAGTAAGTCAGAGACAGCACATGTGCAAGACAGAGAGAAAAGCCGGGCGTGGTGGCGCATGCCTTTAATCCCAGCTCTCGGGAGGCAGAGGTGGGAGGACCGCCTGAGTTCGAGGCCACCCTGAGACTCCATAGTGAATTCCACGTAAGCTTGGTCTAGAGCAAGATCCTACCTTGAGAAACCAAAAAAAAAAAAAAGAGAGAGAGAGAGAGAGAGAGAGAGAGAAATAATTGCTGCACCAGGGCCTACAGCCCCTGTAATCAAACTCCAGACATGTGCACCACCTTGTGCACATGTGCAACCTTGCACACTTGTGTCACTTTGTGTGTGTGGTTTAGTGGGACCTGGAGAATATCTTGGCTGGATGTGGTGGTGCACGCCTTTAATCTTAGCACTTAGGAGGCAGAGATAGGAGGATCGCTGTGAGTTCGAGGCCAGCATGAGTCTACAAAATAATTCCAGGTCAGCCTGGCCTAAACTGAACCCTACCTCAAAAGAACAAAACAACAAAAATTTAATTTATTCATTTGAGAGAGAGTATGTGAGAGAAAGAGGCAAATAGAGAGAGAGAGAGAGAATTGGCGCATCAGGGCCTCCAGCCATTGCAAACAAACTCCAGACGTGTGCACCACCTTAGGCATATGGATTTATGTGGGTCCTGCGGAACTGAACTTGAGTCCTTAGGCTTTGGAGGCAAATGCCTTAAACGTGAAGCCATCTCTGCAGCCCCTATTTAACTTCCCTAAGCCTCAGACTCCTTGTCCACAAAATGGGGTCACTGTTCCTGTCTCCTGAGTTGCTGCGAGATTGCAGTGAGGGGCTGGGTGCGGGCAGCACAGTGTCTGTGGGCCACGGGGTCGGGGGATTCAGCCTTTCTTAGGAGAAAGTTAGCGCTCTCCTTGTGAACCAGGTAAGGCCAGGAGGGCCTCACTGCTGTCTCTGCCAGTGAAAAGGGACACAATCTCCCTTCTCCTGGCTGTCCTGCTTCCCTCCTCAGCCTGAAGCAAATACTGGCTGCTTGGTTTAATTAAATCTGCCGTTGATTTTACTTGTCTAGCGTGGCTTGTAACTACTTCATGTCTGCAAGTATTACCTTCCCATCAAGCCTGAAAACCTCTTTGAGCAGACTCCAAGCCCTCCTAGCTCCATTCCTTCCTCTTTCTTTCCTTTTTTCTTCTTCTTTTTTTTTTTTTTTTTTAATTTGTTTTTTCGAGGTCGGGTCTCGCTGTAGCCAGACTGACCTGGAATTCACTATGTATTCTCAGGGTGGCCTTGAACTCACAGTGATCCTCCTACCTCTGCCTCCCAAGTGCTGGGATTAAAGGTATGCGCCACCACACCTGGCTTCTTCTCCTTCCTTTCCTTTCTCTATTTTTCTTTCTTTTAATTAAATATTTATTTATTTGAGGGGGGGAGAGAATGATCACCCTGGGCCTCCAGCCACTGCAAATTAACTCCAGACACATGTGTTACCTTGCACATCTGCTTTACGTGGGTACTGGGGAATTGAACCTGGGTCCTTTGGATTCTCAGACAAGCACTTTAAACTGGTAAGCCATTTCTCCTGCCTCTTTTTTTTTTTTTTTTTTTTTTGAGGCATGATCTCACTCTAGCCCAGGCTGACCTTGAACCCATGGTGATCCTTTTTCCTCAGCCTTCAGTGCTGGGGTAAAAAATGTGAGCCACCACGCCTGGCTTTCCTTGCCCTTTCTAGTTTATTTGAAATTGTCTAATGTCCCCAACATATTGCTTTTATCACATCATATTCATGCCCCAAAATAATCAATGTCTCCCTCGTGTATACCAAAGTTGAAACTTTAACAGGACACTCCAGGCTTCTTACAAACGGTCCCCTGCTCAATTCTCTATCTTATATATTCTTGTAAGCCAACTCGGTTCCAACCAAACAGTGGCAGTTACCATTGGCTCGTCTCCTTTCCACAGTGCAATGCCTCCCTGGCTTATTCCTCATGTCAGATCTGCCCTCCCTGGCCACCCAGGCAAGCCCAGAGCCACCCCTGTCCCCTTGTAGCCACTGGAACGACCAAGGCGATTTTCTCTGCCGTCCTTTCAATGTGTCACGCTGGATCCCAAACTCACAAGCCAAGGTCGGATCTCACAAATGCTCCGACCCATCACCCCACGATTTGTACTGACAATGACTTCGGTACCCCCTCTAAGCTGTGAGAACTATGCAGGGTCTCAGTAAGAACTTGGGAGAGTGGACTATTTTGACCTGTGTTTGTAGGTGTCATCGCCCTCCTGGCCGTCTCCTTTGGGAGC
Source organism: Jaculus jaculus (assembly GCF_020740685.1). Classification (NCBI taxonomy): domain Eukaryota; kingdom Metazoa; phylum Chordata; class Mammalia; order Rodentia; family Dipodidae; genus Jaculus; species Jaculus jaculus. Next base: position 122,408,978 of record NC_059110.1, on the reverse strand, counting down.
AGAGAGCAACTTGCCAAGCTCTGAAGACAGGGCTCGAGTCTCCAATGTGAGAGGGACACACAGAGGAAGCATCTGGCCAGCAGCTGCATAGCACAGGGAAGTTCTAACAGTGACGGGGCACCACCCAAGTGCATGCTGGGTGTGACCTTAGGCAAACACTTCACACCCTCCCTGTCTGCCGGCAGGAGTGCCGAGAAATGTCTCCCAGCTGCTTGCTTCACAGATGCGTGGGTGCAGGTCTGAAAACGTACTGGCTCTTTTGGAGTGGCTTTGTGATGAGAAAAGCCCCGTCTGGAGTTAAATGTTGTCGAGCGTTTGTGTGTGTGTGTGTACGTGTATGTTTTCAAGGCAAGGTCTCACTCCAGCCTCAGGCTGACCTTGAACTCATGGCACTCCTCCTGCTTCACTACCTCCAGAGTGCTGGGATGAAAGGCATACACCATGGCTTAATTAGAGCTTTACAGTTTCAATAAAAATAAGATTCTGGGCTGGAGAAATGGCTGAGTGGTGAAGGCGTTTGCCCACAATGCCTAAAGACCCTGGTTCGATTCCCCAGGACCCACATATGCCAGATGCACAAGGCGTGTATGTCGGAAACTCGCTGCGGTGGCTAGAGGCCCTGGTGTACCCATTCTCGCTTTCTCTCCATCTGCTTCTTTCTGTCTCTTTCAAATAAACAAATAAATAAAATATTTTTAAAAATAAACTTTTTGGGCTGGGGAGATGGCTTAGCGGTTAAGCGCTTGCCTGTGAAGCCTAAGGACCCCGGTTCGAGGCTCGGTTCCCCAGGTCCCACGTTAGCCAGATGCACAAGGGGGTGCATGCGTCTGGAGTTCGTTTGCAGAGGCTGGAAGCCCTGGCGCACCCATTCTCGCTCTCTCCCTCTATCTGTCTTTCTCTCTGTGTCTGTCACTCTGAAATAAATAAAAATTAAAAAAAATAAATAAATAAACTTTTTAAGGGCCAGGCATGGTGGCACATGCCTTTAATCCCAGCACTTGGGAGACAGACATAGGAGGATCACCATGAGTTTTAGGCCACCCTGAGACTACATAGTGAATTCCAGGTCAGCCTGGACTAGAGTGAGACCCTACCTCTCAAACAAAAGAACTTTTTAGTTGACTGTGGGGGCCCACACCTCTAATCCCAGCAGTTGCAGCCAGCCGGGAGGCAGAGGTAGGGGATTGCTATGACTTTGAGGCAAGCCTGAGTGAGACTCCAGAGTGAGTGAGTTTCAGGTCAGCTTGGGCTAGAATGAGACCCTTTTTTGAAAAAACTAAAAAGATGGAAATAGGGCTGGAGAGATGGCTTAGCGGTTAAGCACTTGCCTGTGAAGCCTAAGGACCTGGTTTGAGACTCGATTCCCCAGGACTCAAGTAAGCCAGATGCACAAGGCGGTGCACGCGTCTGGAGTTCATTTGCAGTGGCTGGAGGCCCTGGTGCATCCATTCTCTTTCTACCTATCTGCCTCTTTCTCTCTCTGTCTATCACTCTCAAATAAATAAATAAACAGCAAAACATAAAAATAAAAAATCTCTTGGCCTGTTGTGTTGCCATTGTGAAAGTCATCTCCATCCCTCATTGTGTCTAGTTGCTAAGCGGACGCTCTACTCATTTCTCTGAGAACACCACAGGGGACATGTTTTGAGCACCCACTCTACGAGCTCTTGGGGTTGGCACTGTTTGCTTCCCATCTTTCAGACTAAGGATGCATGGCCAATGTTGTTTGAGAGAGAGGCAGCAAGCTACACCAGGAGGGAGCTAGGCTTCAACAGTGCTGGACAGGGCTTGGGTCTCATGCCAGGGTCAATCTCCTACTTCGTCCCCCAGCACCACGTGTGGCCCTGAGGAATGACCTTCCAGGAAGTGGGGTGCCAGGGCCTTGAGCTCTGCTGTCACCCTGGCTCCGCCAGCCCATGTTTCTTCCAGACTCTCCCAGGCTGGCCTGAGCTGCCAGGGAGAAGCCTCAGCAGCCAGCTTTGGGGAGTTTCTCAGCTCTCAGAGGCATCTGGGCTTCCAAGAGCCTGAAATAGGATAGTCTGAGTGTGAGGGGGAAGGTGTCAGCGTTACAACCAGCCGGGAGGGAGGTGTTCCCCCTCAGAATCCACAGTCCTCCTTGGCGGGGAGTAGAAAAGTGTGGGGTCTACCTCAGACCCCAAGCAGCTCTTTCCTCATTACCACCATCCTCCTAGCCTCACACCCCACAGGCAGGCTGGGACAGAAGTGGGGAGGCAGGACAGCTGGGTGGTCAGAGAGAGAGAGAGAGTCTTAGGCTCTACCTGGGGCCTGGTCCTTAGTTTCTTATTGGGTGTGGGAAGACCCAAGGGTGGGCCTTGGGAAGCTGAAAGAAGCTGATGGGTCTTGGCCTCACCCTCCTTCTTCCTCTTGCCACAGGTTGGATCTCAGGAGGAGGATGGACATGGAAGTCAGCGGCACTTAGAGCTGCCTAGGAGTGGCTGAGACAGTGCTGGTCCAGATTAAGGGCCTGTTCCAGTTATCACAGGCAAAAGGTCAGGTGAAGTGGTGGTGGAGGTCGGGGGGAACCAGCAGGCCAGATCTGATTGCTCCTCAGGTCTTCCCAGACTCACTGTGGGCCTTTGTCAGAGCCCTGAACTTATCAGTAAATACCTCCCCTAGCCAGACCCTGTCCCCGGGTGTCAGTGGTATAGAGAGGAAGAAAGCATCCAGGGATCCAGACTGAGCCCTACCCTCAGGCCCTGTTCCTCTGCCCCCACTGCTCCAACTGGTAAGTGGCACGTCCTTGGACCTTGCCTTGCTTTCTGTTGGTGGCCCATGTGGGCCCCAGGGTAGGACACAGGGCTGAGAGCGGCCCTCTGGGGATGCAGTCTGGGCATCTGCAGCTCGCTCCCCACTGTGTGCTTGTGTGGGTGCTCACGTTGCCAGTCTGCCTCAGGGTGTCTGAGGCTCTGGGATCCCCATCCTCCTCTCAGCAACCCCCCCCCAACACACACACACACACACCCTGGCTGGGTTGCTGGGCCTGCGAACTCGGAAACAGCTGCCCCTTCCTCAGGAATCCTCCCCTAACTCCTTCAAACTGCTGCTTGCTCTTTTCCTCCAAACTCTATTTCTGAGTTGGAATCTGGGCGTATCAATATGGATAGAGTAGTTTCCAGGCTTGGGGGAGACAGAAGGGAGAGAGACAGGGAGAAGATGAACTGGAGAGGAGGCCAGCCCGCGGAGACAGATATGCACCACAGCTGTCCTTCCACAGAAAGGTCTCAGCCATCTTCACACAGCAAGGCTGTTCTGCTCTGTCCTAGATATGACAGGGACCTGAGGGGCAGTATGGTCCTAGCTCTGCCTGTACCCACAGGTCCAGCATGTGTGGGGACAGTCTAGATTTGATGTGTAGCTACCATCAATTTCTAGCTTGCGGGACTTGGGAACATCACCTGATCAGGAACGGTGTGTGGACACCGTGCGCAGGTGTGGAAACACAATGTCACTTGGGAGGGGGTCCTCAGGGCCACTGGTCCCAGAATGAACCTGAGGCAGGGACACTATATGTCCTTCCTGGCTCTGGAGGTTTCAGGGTGGGGACCTGTCCCCTGGAAGTCAAACCACCCCCCCCCAAAAAAATAAAACAACTCAGCACCGCTTGCATCTCAGGGGACTGTTGGCTTCTGAGCTCACCTGTGCCTCACCTGGTTCTCTGCTGGCCCTCACCTTTGGGGCAGGACGGGGCAGCTGGGCCTCCGTGTCTGCTGACTTCCCTGCTCTTTACTCTGTTCTTGGTTGGGGCAGGGTGGGGGGGGCTAAGCTGGATAGGGGGTCTGCTCTTCTTCAACACCATTCGCAGCTGAGCCTCAGTTTTTCGCATCTCTAAAATGGGGTCGCTTTTGTGGAGCTGGTCAAATGTGTGGGCATACAGTTGCTTTGACCGGTTGGTGTGTGTGTGGGGGGGGGGGGGGGTCACCGGTGTGGAAGACCCAGCTGCGTCTGAGTCCAAGGAGGAGAGGGGACCCAAAGTGCCTTCCTGCGTCTGGTTCCTAGTGATCTCCGAGCCCAGGGTGGGGGTAGGGACCAGGAGAGAATCAACCAAGGTTTCTTATCTCCCCAAAGCATCCAGCCCACCCCGGACCCGTCCTCAAATTTGCAGCTGGGAAGGTGGCGCTGTTGCTCGGACCCAGGCCGAGCCCCTGCACTACCGGACGCCTGACTGCCACCCTCCCTGGCCCTGGGCCCGAACCAGGTCGGAGCGACACCTACCTCACCAGGATGGCCACCCCCACGTCCTCGCAGTTGCCATACAGCCGGGCCCACGTAGCCTGCACCGCCTTCCTCTCCGCCTCGGACAGCTCCTCGCTGCGCTCCCGGCGCTCGATCTCCATCTCGCCGGGCACTTTCTCCATGGGCAGCTCGGAGCCGAGCCGGCTTCGCTGGGCGGCGGGGTGCGGGGCGCCGGGGCGCGGGGCGCTGGGGCTGCGTGCGCGGCGGGCGGGCGGCCGAGGAGTGAGCGCCGGAGGGAGGGAGAGAGCGAGCGAGTGTGTCTGTGCGCGCGTGTGTGCGCGCGTGTGTGCGAGAGTGCAGGGTGTATGTGCGGGGGGCGGGGGACCGCGAGCTGGGGGCGGGGATGTGGTCTGCTGGAAGGACCAAAAAAAAAAAAAAAATGTTAAAAAATAAATAAATAAATCCGCTCCCAAACCTCCAGTCTGGTGTCGGGGGAGCGGATTCTGGCGACGTGAAGCTGGGCGGGGTGGGGGCGTCGCTGCTGGCGCCCGCCCACCCGCAGGCTACCGCGGTCCCCCCCCCCGAGAGGGGCGAGGACGAGGAGGAGGAGAAGGAGGAAGAGGAGGAGTGGCCGACGCGCCCGAGGGTCTTGGGAGGCCGCGCCCCAATGCGCCCGGCTGCTGCGGGGCTCGGTGGGGGGCGCGCGGGGGGACTCGGTGCTGCGCGCCGGCTCTGCACCGGAGCGTGTGCGCGCCCCCTTCGCGTGGCGGGGGACCGACTCAAAGTCAAACAGTCCCGGGGTCTGGCCGTCTGTCCTGCCGGAGGGGACAAACTGGAGCCCCGCGGCGGACAGAGCTGGGCTCCCGTTGGAGCGTCATTCCCAGCACCCGGGACCACCCCACCCCCAGGCTCTGTCAGGTGGAGGACTTGGGGTCACCTGACGCTCCAGCTCCCTGAACCCGCGCACACCTCCAGCCTCGGGAGCTGGAGCAACCCCGGTTTCTGCCCACCAACGTGCCCCTGCGCGGGCAATTAATGACACAGGCAAGCAAGAGCCAGGCACTGTCCCGACTTCTGGCCCCCGGGGTTTTTGCAGGATAAAGTCCCGCGAAGAGGCAGTCGTGTGTGACAGAGAAGACGCGGGAAGATGCAAGTCTCAAAGGCAGTCACAGGACAGTAGAAACATTCTCGGTGACTATAAAGACCCCAACTTTGGGGGTGAGGAAGACAAATCCTTCATCCTGTTGCGCTGCTCAGGGAGACTCGAGATTGGGTTAGAAGTAAAGACCAAAGGCCCCATTGGCGGTGGGGTGACCAGGCAAGCCTGAGGCCACAGAAGGCCTGCAGTATCTGACACAGGTGCCACGGTGTACTTAGGACATCTCTGGTTCTCCCTAGTCGCTAGGTTCACACCTATCCTGCTTGACTTGGCGTCCCATTGTCCCAGGCATCCACAAGGGGTGGATCCTATTTAATATCTGATTTCAAGCAGGTTGGGTGGCTGCACACCTTTAATCCCAGCACATGGGAGGCAGAGGTAGGAGGATCGCAGTGTGTGCGTTGAGGCCAGCCTGGGGTGACAGAGTTCCAGGTCAGCCTGGGCTACAGTACGACCCTACCTCAAAATAAATAAAATCTGATTGAGGACCAGAGCCATGGGGGACAGTGAGAACCTGCATGGGGCCAGGTTGTCTGGTGGGGCGACTTTCCCTTGATTTCAGGATTGGTGGGCCTGATAGGACCGGGGGCCCCTGGGTAGGGGGCCTCTTATCTGAATGCCTTCTGTGGGTCTTGGAGGGACTGGAGGTTACAGCATTCTCCGTGCATGTCCCAGCCCTGCCGTGGCTAGCTCTTGCTCCCCTTATCACTTCACTTCCCACAGCTGAGGAGGAAACTCCCAACCCACAGCCCGGGAGGTGCACCTGGGTTGTAGAAAGAAAGAGGAGCCTCATTTCTATTGATTTTCATCTGCTCCTTCGCAAACTGTATGTCCTATAGTGCAGGAAAACTCAGTCGTCTGGTACACAATTGATAAGTTTCTAATTTATATCTAAATTATATAAGGCAGTTATATAAGATATGATTTATAATTCATATCTATTCTGTGAGTGCACATTGAAACCCTGCCTCTTACTGAAGAGGGTGTGTAATGAGGAAAGTTCTGAGAGGACTGTGGAGAGGGAGCGGCTGAGCCGGCTCTGCTTCTGCTCTGCTCCTTTCTGGCTTCGTGGTCTGCAGTTCCATTCTACTTGGAGTCACGCAAGGAAAGGGGCTCCATGTCGCCTGTCAGCAGCCTCCCCACCCCAGTCTTCAGAGGCCTGTCCTCCCAGCACTGAGAAGTTCAGATGCCTCATGTGGCATACCTCTCTTCCTCTCTCCCTCCCTCTCTCTCTCCCTGAGGCATATCTTCAGCCCTCTTTTTACTTTTTATTTGACACAGGGTCTAAGTTACTCAGGCAGGCCTTGAGCTTGTAATCCTCCTGCCTCAGCCTCCCAAGTAGCTGGGATAGAGGCCCCAGGTCCTCTCTGACGCTTTGACACTTGCAGTGGTCAGTGCTCCACAAGTGGCTTCAACAGCTCCCAAGTCATTGTCACTGTCTGTCAGCAATTCACTTAACTGACAGCCTGTTTGTTGAGACTTTCAGCCCCTGGAGGCCAAGGGCCAGGTAGCAAAATCTATATCCTGGACATGAGCTGGAGCCTGAACAGAGCTTGCCTTGCCACTGCCACTGGAGGGGAGCTCTTGGGCCCAGAGAGGTTAATCACTCTTTACAAGGACGGGCTGCTGACCCCACTAATCAGCTTGAGTCTTCTAATCCATCCCTGGCAGGCAGGAGCCTCGGGGGAAAGACAGTAAGCAGTGGTTGTGAGCCCTGGGGCTGGGGCCACTGTGGCCCCCAGCCTGTGGTCTTCTGCAGCCTCGGCCTGGGGGGATGGGGCAGCTGAGCCATGTGCACCACGCTCTTCCTGCTCGGCACCTTGGCCATGCTCTGCCGCCGCCGATGTGCCAACCGGGTCCAACCGTGAGGAACTGATGGGACTGTGGGTTGGAGTGGGAGAAGGACTATCAGAGCGGACTACAGCCCGTCTGAATGCAGACAGGGGCTGCCTGGATCTCCAGCCAGATCCGGAGGGGTTGCTCTCAAAGCAGGAGGCAGGGGGTGCTAGGTGGCACCCGTGTGGCGAGGCTGTGGGTGGGCAGGGGCAGGGCGCACACTGGGCACTACCTGCAGCACATCCTGCCCGTTCTTCCCTTCCACAGGGAGCCCAGCGGAATGAATGGGACAGTTGTGGGCAGCTGTTCGGACTCCGATCTCCAGTCCTCGGGCAGGTGAAGCAAAGGGTGGGGGTGAGGGGGATGGATGGAGGGTGCTACCAAGAAAGCTGCTGTGTGTGTGACTTGGGAGGGGGTGCAGGTTGTGCGTGTGTGTGTGTGTGTGTGTGTGTGTGTGTGTGTGCGCGCGCGCGCGTGCGCACCATGTCCCGGCCCTCATTCCAGTCAGCCCTCGTGTGGTAGGCAGGCCAGATGTCTGTTTTCACCAGGTGGGAGTGGGAGCCTCCAGCCCCTCTCCTGGACTAGCACTATGCTGTGTGTGTGTGGAGATGGGGGGACAGTCCCCAAGGGCCCCTGTGGAAGGAACCGGGGCTGAGGGAGGAGGCAGAAGCAGCTCTGTGTGGCTCTCCTGTCCTTGTCCTGCCCTCCCCCTCCTCCTTCCTCGGCCCCCGACCATCTCAGCGGCTCCACTGCCGGAACCTCCAGCAGGATTTGCTGTCCAGTCCCCAATAGAAGTGGCAGGAAGCCTATGACATCATCAACACCGAGTGTCATTGGCTGGGAAGCTCCTGCGGGCAGGACGCTGCTGTCTCCAGTGGCCAGAAAGTTAACTCTTCCTGGGCTAAGCCATGTGGCCTGTGGAGGGCAAAGTTGTGGGCACTTTCGGACTTTTCACTCACTGGGTGACCAGTGATGAACAGGGGCTCGTATGCCCAACAAAACACAAAATGTTAGCCAGTATCTGCTCAGTGCCTGGGTGTCAGACATTCTCAGACCTCCTTGTCGGGGGAGATCTGCCTGAAAATCAACTGTCACTCTTAGCGAAACAAAGGGCAAAATGTCTTCTGAGGGCTTTGGGACCCAGGGCCCATTGGTGGGAGGGTGTGCCTCCTATAGCGTGCTCAACAGAGGCAACACACATGCCTGCGGCCTGCCAGGACTTTCTGGGCAGGGAGCCTTCCTACAGCGTGACCCTCACGTGTACATGTATGTGGGAGCTGAGAGAACCTGAGGCCATCCCCACGCCTTCTTCCGTCTCCTGGGATTTTCCCAGATTCGGATTATCGGAAGGCCTACTGGGAAGCCCAGGGCACCCATGGGAAACAAGCACTTCTGTGACACCCTTCTTGGCTCCCTAGCTGGCTGAGCTCACCATAGCAGTGCCTAATTACTGCTACTAACCACACTGCCTGCTGTCCTTCCTGTCCTGTAGGAGGTGCTCACACGCTGACTGGCCCTCACCCTCCTTGATGTAGATTGGTTGGGTAGCTGGCTCCCTCTTCCTGAGAGATTTTGGATAGATTATATAATTTTTTTTTTTTTTTTTCATGCTGGGGTTCATGACAGCGGGTGTGAGACTGAGGCAAAGGCACAGAGAAATTCAAGCACTTGGTCAATGCTAGCTGAGCTCTGTGCTCCTGGGACTTGGTGCCTGAGGGCGCTCCATGCCTCTCCAGATTCTCATGCAGTGACTCACGACATGATTTTTATTTGTTTGTCTGTTTGATCACTTGCTAATGGTTGAGGATACTGAGGAACAGGGCAAATTTGGAGGGGGAACCATCTGACTTCCAGCCATCTCATCTACATAAAATGGACCTGGACCTCCTGGCAAGAGGGAAAAGGTCAAATCTGGGCACCATCTGGCCAGGCTTGGCCTGGTGTGGTTTGGCCAGAAGGAAGCAGTTGCCTATTAACTCCTTGGGACCCAGTTACCTGGAAATCCTGGTCTGACTGTGAGGAACCAATTGTTAATGCAACTGCCACAGAGGGTTGGTTAGGGGTGAGATTCCACAGTAATAAATTCAAGTTGTTTCTTACATACTCCTGTCCGTAATACTGGCATGAACGGCTGGGAGTGGAGGTGGGAGAAAACAGGAGAAACTCAAGGCTCTAACTCTGGCGCTTTCCTCTGTTCAGGGAGAAAGATTCTCTGAAGTAAGCCCTCACTGCTTTCGGATCAGCTCCAGGGACTGGAATCTGCCGGCCCAGGCAGGTAGGGCAGGGCCAGGAGTCCTGGAGGACAGAGGACAGGGCTGGAGACATGGAAGTAGAAATAGGCAATGTCCAGCCATATAGGGGCACAGGAAGTACTCTTGAGCTCTAAGGGTGAGGTGGAGTCATTCATTCAGTTCCTATCTTGAGCCTGCTACACTCCAGGCCACAGGGCAAGGACTTATTTGAAGGAAAGCAGGTGTGGCTCTGACCACATTTTTTTCTTTCCTTCTTCCTTCCTTCCTTCTTTTCTTTTCTTTTTTTTAATTAAAAATTGAATTTATTCAAGCTATACAATATGATATGCACTGTGCAATGGTTAGCATAATCAAACTAATTAATATATAAATCATTAGATCCACGGCCCCTCTCAGTTTGGCAGTTTGCATGGTGTGGCCATCTCTCCACTTCATCTCTTCCCAATTTTCATGTCATCCTTTAATTGACTTTGCTTATGTTCCCTCTTCTATTCTATAACTTTTAAAAATCTTTTTTTTAAAGCTAGCAAGTAATTCAGAGTAATGTTTTATATGGTTTGGCTTTATTATTTTTCAAGTTAGGGTCTCACTGTCCCCAAGACTGATCTAGAACTCACTCTGTAGCCCGGGCTGGCCTCAAACTCATAGCAATCCTCCTACCTCAACCTCCCAAATGCTGGGGTTTGGCTCAGCCATGAAAGGCTGTTGCCTGCAAAGCCTGCCCAGCACCCATGTGAAGCTGTAGAAAGAGACCCTGATGCCCTCATACATTTGCATGCACACAATATTTTTTTTAATTTTTGAAAAAGAGAAAGAGGGCTGGAGAGATAGTTTGGCGGTTAGGGCACCTGCCTGCGAAGCCTAAGAACCCATGTTCTACTCTCCAGATCCCACGTTAGCCAGATGAAAAAGAGGTGAGGCAAATGCAAGGTTGCACGTGCCCACTGGGTGGCGCAAGCGTCTGGAGTTCGATTTCAATGGCTAAGGCCCTGGCACACCAATTCTCTCTCCCTCTCAAATAATAATTAAAAAAGAAAAGAAAAGAAAAGAAAAAGGAAGTCCGGTCTTTGCAGATGTCATCTAGTTGTGGTTTTACTGGATTCAGGTCTGGCCACATTTTCTAGGCTTAGAGATGGCCTAGATAGAACCTGAGGGAGGACTTCTTAAGGAAGAGGTGGCGCCGTGGGATGTCCACTCAGGTACATGACCTATGACCTATCGCTGGGCACAGAAGAGAGTGCTGACCTGTCTTGGTTTTGCTGTTTGTTTCAGATCAAGGTTTGGTTCGTCCCTTAGCCTGGGAGGATGTTGCAGAGGCAGAAGCAGCTGCAAAAGAAAGAATGGGAGAAGCAGCAGTGGAGAAGGTAGGCTTTACCCTTTGGCTCCTGGAGAGGCCTGGACTTGTAGGGCACCTGAGCAAAGCCTGCTGGGGCCGTGAGGAAGAACAGAGGTGCTCAGTGCTCCTGAGCGCCATGTCTCTGAGTTCTGTTCTGAGGGACTGCCCGGCTGGAGAAGGATCAGAGAGGAACTTTCCAACATCCCCCAGCTTAACTGTGAGGTAGCCCGGCAGCGCAGACAAGAGGCAGGAGCACACAGGGAGGGAGAAGCCTCCAGAACCAGAGGACAGATGACAGCTTGGGTTAGTCATCGAGGACTCCCATTCATTCTCCACTCAGTCCTTACATAGCACAGAGACAATACTACGACCGACTGCGTGAAGCTAAGCACACGGAGAGGCTAAATGAGGTTCCCAGCATCACCAGGGTTTTAAGTAGGGGATCTGAGGCTCACCCATTCCCCAGGTCTCAGCTGGTGAAAGGGGGTTCTGTCAGCTGCCTGTCAGCGCAGGAGCTATTCTGTCAAACTCTAGCCTGTGGCCTAGAGTTGTGTTGGTGTCACTTTGCCCTTGCGGCATTCACTTCCTGAGCATTCGTCTCTCCTCAGTCCCTAGTGTCCCTAGAGCTCACCCTGTCCCTGGCTGTGTGGCTGAAATGATCAGTAAGGAAGGCTGTCTGGATCTGTGACTGCCTGAAGCTGGATGGGAGCAAGCAGAAGCTTGTGCTACAAATGTGCTTGGGGCGTGTATATGTGTGTGTGTTCTAAATGGGCAGCAGCGAGGGAAGGGAAAAGCCTGACTTGTTTTTGTCAATGCACTGACTGCTCAGTAACTCCAAGGCCTCCCTGGTTTCCAGCTGCTCGGCTGGAAGTGTCTCTTCACAGTCCTGCCTGATCCCGAGCAGAGATAAAAGCAGCTTTATCTCTGCTTCTGTTCCCAGGTCCAGGCTCAGGCTCGGCAGGCAGCTGCTGCCAGCCATTAGCCTTCAAAAGCACCCCTGCGCCGCCCCACACATGTATCTATTCTCCCCGTCCAGCACCCCCATGGCCCACTCAGCGGTGAGACCTGTCTGGTCAGCCCTTTCCTGACTTTCCGAGCAGGAGTTCTGGAGACAGAAGTGCCCCAGCACCGCTCCATCTGTGAGCTGGAGGGAGGAAAGGGGGAGCCGTGCAGCAGCTGCGGGAACCCACTCTGAGGGAGGGGCTGCTTCCGTGGGAGCCTCTCAAACTAGGGCAGGGAGGAGACAAGGGAAGGTCGCGCCAGGGGAAGAGCTTCCCACAGCACCCACCTGGCAGGCCATGAGCCCATGGCCACCTGTCTCAGCTCCTGTCAGCCTGTCTATCTCCTGGGAGGCATGAGCCTTCCTGGTGACAGGATCATCAGGCTGAGGGCCAGAGGGCACTGGCTCCAAGACCTGTCTGTGTCCTTGATCCCATCTTTGCGCTCGTTTTCCAATCTATTTGCCACGTTCCTGTCACCTCATCTTTGTCTCTGCTCTGCCATTTCCAAGTTGCCCGCCTCCTTCTAATGGTCGGAGGGAGGAGTTGCCAGGCCAAGGTCGCAGAGCAGTACCAGGGTTGGCACCCGGCCCAGACACGCTTCTGCGGGGCAGCGCCTCTCTGCAGCACAGTTCTCTGAACCTCCTCCAAGGATCCACTCTAGACGAAAGGGAGGAGAGACCGAGCAAGGGGCTGCTGGCAGTGGAGGGACACGGCTGCCTAGGCCCTGGCAGCTGGGGTGCCATGTGGGCTTGGAGGGAGGGGTTGTCTCCCCCAGGGAGCAGACTGTGTTTACACCTTCCCCACACACCCCCCCCACGCTCGGCTCTTCTTCCCAGGCCTCCCCCTCCCGGGGTTCTGAGCAGTCTGCACGCCTGCAGCTCCTGCTGCACACGCTGTCTCCCTCAGCCCAGAACCCCCTACAGGAGGCTCCTGGGACCTAGGTGCCCTTCCATGGCCCGAAGGGGATGTCACTTGCCCTTGCCATTGTTCCCCATAGAAACTGTGTCCTTTCCCTTTATATTTCCTCCAAAAGAGCCACTGATTGGGAATGGGAACAGGCGTGTCAGGGGCTTGGTAGAGAGGAAGCTGAAGACAGCTGGAGAGACAGAGGCAAGGGGAGAGCTGGGTCGGCGCTGGCACAGGTGTTGGCTCCGATGGAGCAAGAGCCAAGGATCTGAGAGCAAAGCAGCTAGAGTCACAGCGCCTTGGGCTGGAGAGATGGCTTAGTGGTTAAGCACTTGCCTGTGAAGCCTAAGGACCCCGGTTCGAGGCTCCATTCCCCAGGACCCACGTTAGCCAGATGCACAAGGGGGTGCACACATCTGGAGTTCCTTTGCAGTGGCTGGAGGCCTTGGCACACCCATTCCCTCTCCTTCTTTCTCTCTCTGTTGCTCTCAAATAAATAAATAGAAATAAACAAAAAAAAAAAATTTTAGAATCACAGCACCTGCAAGTGAAGCTCAAGTCCCCCACGCTCCTTCCTCTGTCACCTTGGGTAGGCTGCAGTCCTCTGCGCTCCGCTTCCTCCTCTGTAAGACAGAGACAGAAACCCAACCTGTGAGAGTTCGAGAGTGCGGAAAGTGCTTAGCACACCCAGTAAGGGCTCCATGCATGCAGGCTGGTGTGTGAGTCTCTGGACTGTACAGTTCTGCACAATGGTAGACTGTTTTTTTCTTTTTTTCGAGGTAGGGTCTCACTCTAGCCCAGGCTGACACCTGGAATTCACTCTGTAGTCTCAGGGTGGCCCCGAACTCACGGCAATCCTCCTACCTCTGCCTCTCGAGTGCTGGAATTAAAGGCATGCACCACCACACCCGGCCACAATGGTAGACCCTGAACAGCTGGAGTTCCTCTCCTCCTCACCCCGTGGTCCTTCCTGCTAGGTGTCTCCACATAGACCGCAGCCGGGTCATGGGCAAATGGGAGGCCGCCAGAGGGAAGGAGGTTTGGGGGCGCATCCGGCGAAGGCCTCTCTGTGAGTCCACAACTGTCTCAGCCTTCATGGGGGGTGGGGGAAGGTCTCAGTCTGGTCACCTTTCCCCGACTGGCCCTGTTCCCAAAACCACCTCAGCTGTCCAGGAAGAGCTCCATGCTCTTCGTTCCTTGTGTGAATGCTAATCTCTCTGCTGGCGTGAGCCTGAGTGACAGGGGACAGGCTGCTCTGAGCTGCAGGGTGGCCGAGGGCAGCCGGCACTGCGGGGAGGTGCTGCTGTCTGCCACTTCTGTGGCTGACACACGGGACTGCTGCCAGTCTCTTCTGGAGATGGAAACATGACCAGCCAACTAATGAGGTAAAGGAGAGGAGCAAGGAAGCAGCTGCCGTCCCGTCTTTGGGGGTGTGGCCGCCCCATCCTGACTGTGTGCTGGGTATGTGTGTGTGGAGGTGCTTGCATTGGACTATAGGAGGTAAGGCCCAGGGCCCAATTTGAGGCAGGCAGGGGCCCAAGCCCCGGACCCAGAGGAACGCAGTGCTTCTCTGTGAACCCCAGAGCGGAGAACAGCAAAGTGCTTGCGCGAGGCTCCCACGAACACAATGCTGATGCCGCTGATGATGCTATTAACAAGGGCTAACGTGGATCAAACCCTGGTTATGTGCTAGGCACCGTACCCAGGGCCTTCTCGACACGCGAGCACCGTCTCAGTTATGAGACAGGAACCGATGTCACCCTTGTTTGCCCAAAAAGGAAAGCGAAGTTCATAGGATTTGCTCAAGGTCACAGCTAGCAGCAAAGGCAGGACCTGTGCCTGGGAAATTTGCAGTGACATCTTAGCACCGACAGGACCTAAGTCTAGAGGTGGGGGCAGGGAGGAAATTCAGGGTGTGACCTATCTTCAGGGGCACAAGGAAGGTGTGGGGCTGCGAACCTGCCTGGCCGTGTCTGCGGGGTTCTCCCGCGGGCCTCTCTTTAGGTACATTACCAGTCAAGGGCAGGGCACACTCTGGGCTCTGAAAGGCCAGTCCTTGCTGCCAGCCGAGGAGAGAGGCGACAAACCTGCAGCCCAGGGATCTGTCAGTGTCCCTCAGGGAGGAAGTGGTGGCCTCCTGGCAGGACGGCAGACAGCAATGCCATCATTCACATCACTGCCACTTGCCACTCTGTCGTCTCTTTCAACCAGGGGCAGGACCCCGGGGAGAGGAGAGGATGGCAGCCAGCAGACAGCTGGAGAGGGGGAGGATGAGAAGGAAGGCTGTTTGGATTTATTTGTGTTCACCAGGAGGAGAGTGCAGGGTGCCGAGCCCAGGAAGGCGGCTTTAAGGATCCACAGACCCCTCGGTGGGGTACGGTGGGGTATGTGTGCTCCATCATGGGGATCAAGCCCAGAGGTGGCCAAGAAAACTTAAACAAGCACAAGAAGATTTACTTAACAGCCTCTTGAGTGTTTGTGCTGGGATGCCAGGTGCCAGTATTTTCCCTGTGTGAACATAGACATGCACATAGTCATCTGCACAGGCAGAAGACATGTGAACCAAGCCATAGCAAACATTAACATATTCGTTTAATGTTTACTTACCAGCATGCACCAGGAGCCTACAATGCACACTGAGCGAGGCGAAGCCGATAGAGAGGCCGACCTGCCCTGTGCTGAGAGAGCCACGCATTGATCCTGGCCTAGGAAGCTGACTTCTGCCAGCTTGGCTGTGCCTGCCCACGTGACCTTTTGTTCTCGGGACCTCAGTTTCCCCCCTCAGTAAACATGTGGAACCTACGTGGGCTGACGTTCAGATGTCAACACTAATAAGCTCCCCAGGAAACAAACTGTCCAGAAAATGAAGGGAATGGAGCAGATGATCTCCAGGGCCCCACAGACTTTCCCTATCAAGAGAGATGATAATGGCTTATGTCCGGAGGTTGAGGACAAAGACTTGTCCACATGACAAACATTTAGGATGTGTCTGCATGCCAGGAGACAAAAACGGATTAAAGGCTTCTGCCAAAAACAACTAGAAAACTGGGCAAAACATAAGAAACAGACACGACAACAGGCAGCACACAGGACAGTGACCCTGGCTACCCAGAGGTGGTCCCCTGCCTGTGGCTCGGGGAAATCCAGGCAGTGAGGAGACAGTTGTGGCGTTCTTGATGGTGTACTAGAACAGCATCAAGGGAAATTCAACAGAGAATGAAAGGTCCTTTCAGTGGAATTCGGAAAACATAAAAGCCATTGGACTTGATGAGAAGAAAATTTAAACCTGTCATGGTGGCGCACGCCTTTAATCCCAGCACTTGGAAGGTAGAGGTAAGAAGATCACCATGAGTTTGAGGCCACCCTGAGACTACATAGCGAATTCCAGGTCAGCCTGGGTTAGAACAAGCCTAGGGAAAAAAAAAAAAAAAAGCAAACTTGCACATTGGAGAATGGTAGGACATATTCGCCAAACAAGAATCTGAAGACAAAAGGTCTGGATGTGGGCTGGAGGGATGGCTTAGCGGTTAAGTGCTTGCCTGTGAAGCCTAAGGACCCCGGTTCGAGGCTCGGTTCCCCAGGTCCCACGTTAGCCAGATGCACAAGGGGGGGCGCACGCGTCTGGAGTTCGTTTGCAGAGGCTGGAAGCCCTGGCGTGCCCATTCTCTCTCTCTCCCTCTATCTGTCTTTCTCTCTGTGTCTGTCGCTCTCAAATAAATAAATAAAAATTAAAAAAAAAAAAAAAAAAAGGTCTGGATGTGCCTCAGTCACAGCCTACCTGCCTGGGATGTGCATGGCCCTGGGTATGGTCCATAGAACCACATACATACATACACACGATCTGAGAAGACTTGGGTCTAAAATACATTCAGGAAAAAAGAAGAAAAAATAATTTAAAAGAATAAAATATAAGCCGGGTGTGGTGGCACACGCCTTTAATCCCAGCACTCGGGAGGCAGAGGTAGGAGGATTGCTGTGAGTTCAAGGCCACACTGAGACTCCAGAGTGAATTCCAGGTCAGCCTGGGCTAGAGTGAGATCCTACCTTGAAAAACCATAAACAAACAAATAAATAAATAAAATATATGCAAATGTTCTACAACTCAATAAGATAATCTTTACATTTAGATAACTTATAATTTTATAATTCACTAAAATAATTTTTGCTTTTGTTTTGCAAGGTAGGGTCTCGCTCTAGCCCGGGCTGACCTGGAATTCACTCTGGAGTTTCAGGGTGGCCTCGAACTCAGTGATCCTCCTACCTCTGCTTCCCAGGTGCTGGGATTAAAGGCGTGGGTCACCACGCCTGGCTTAGTAAAACAATTTTTAAAAAGGACGAGGAGAAGGTTTTAATAGCTATTTCACTAAAAATACACCTATGACCAATACTCATAGAAGAATGCTCTGCAAACATCATCAGGGGAATGCAAGTCAAAAGGACAATGAGGCTCTGAGGCTGATCTGGCTGCAACATCTGTCATCAGCTGATCTGACTGTCTGGGCTGCTGTCCCCTTCCTCCCTCGTGGCTCCATGTGTGTCCCTCCCGAACCTGAGTGTTTGGTTAAAGAAGACAACCTTCCTCAAATAGAGAACAGATCTCCAGTCAAGGGCACACAAGTAGCTGCCCTCCCATTAGGACCTCCAACCAAGTTCTCAAAAGCACAAGGAGATGCCACCACAAACCCATAAAACGGTGAATATATGAGGTACTTGTAACCCTGGAATATAGCCACCTAGGAAATTAGTGTGGTGGTATTTCATAACATAATTGAAGAAGAATAAAAACCTATGTCCATAAAAAGATTTTATGGAAAGGTTCACAGTAGCACTCTAACAATGGCTCCATACCAGGAGCGCCAACATTTATATGGACAATGGAATAATACTCGCACACACAGAAAAAAGAAATGAAAGCTGGAGGGATGACTTAGCAGTTAAGGTGCTTGCCTATGAAGCCTAAGGACCCAGGTTCAATTCCCTAGAACCCACAGAAACCAGATGCACAAAGTGGCATATGCTTCCCGAGTTTGTTTGCAGTGGTTAGAGGCCCTGGCATGCCCATTCTCTCTCTTCCCCTCTCTCTCTTTCTCATAAATAAAAATAAAATACTTTTTAAAAAGCCAAGCGTGGTAGTGTACGCCTTTAATTCTAGCACTTAGAAGGCAGAGGTAGGAGGATTGATGAATTTGAGGGCAGCCTGAGTCTACATAGTGATTTCCAGGTCAACCTGGGCTAGATTGAGACCTTACCTTGAAAAAAAGAAAGAAAGAAAAAGAAATGATTTAGAATGGGGAAAGGGAGGGCAGTGGGAAGGGATAATGATCATGGAATATTGTCTATGCATGCAGAAGTTGTCAATAAAAAAATTTAACGGGAGGGGATATGATGGAGAATGCAATTTCAAAGGGGAAAGTGAGGGGGGAGGGAGGGTATTACCATGGGATACTTTTTATAATCATGGAAAATGTTAATGTTAATAAAAATTGTGAAAAATTAAAAAATAAAAACATTTAACAAGCTTGGTGTGAATTCTAGGTCAGCCTAGGCTAGAGTTAGACCCTACCTCAACCCCTCCCCCAACAAAAAGTTTAATAAATGAACCATGTATATAAACAACAACATGGGCAAATGAAGAGACCAAGGGTACCTTGTATGTGACTATGTTTATGAAATTTTAGGACAGGGAAAACTGGTAATGATGCAATGTATATCAGATGCTGGCCATGGCCTGGGTTGGATATGGGAACTGGCAGTAAGAATAAAAAAGGAATATGATTGTGTTCTTTGGGATGACAAAAGCATTTTTAAATATATATTTTTTATTGACAACTTCTATACTTACAGACAACAAACCATGGTATTTTCCTCCTCTCCCCAGTTTCCTTCACAACTCTGCTCTCCATCATATCCCCTCCTTCTCTCCATCAGTCTTAATTTGATGTCATCATATTTTTCTCCTATTATGAGGGTCTTGTGTGGGTATTGCTCGGCACTGTGAGGTCTTGTATATTGAGGCCAAATTCTGTCTGGACAGTTGCATTGTAAGGAGTGGTACCCTTCCTTTGGTTCTTACATTCTTTCCGCCACCTCTCCCGCAATGGACCCTGAGCCTTAGAGGTTGTGAGATGTTTCAGTGCTGGACACTCCTCCGTCCCTTCTTCTCAGCACTATGTTGCCTTTTGGGTCATCCCAGGACAAAAGCATTCTAAATCTGGGGGTGATATGGGTGTATATGACTATGATACTCTAGAGATATATTTCAAATGCATTTTATTTATTTACTTATTTTCAAGTAGGGTCTCACTTAGGCCAGGCTGACCTGGAACTCACTCTGGAGCACCAGGCTGGCCTGGAACCCATGGTGATCCCAAGTGCTCCCCGCGAATTTTATTGTATGCACATTGTACTTCAATAAAGATGACTGGCAGAAAAAGAAGACCTCATCTTTGCTCACCACCTAGCAGAACAGCACGGTATGAAAACAACCATAGGATTAGCCTGGAATCTCAGCTACAAGGGAGGCTGAGGCAGGAAGACTGTAAATTCAAGGACAGCCTGAGTTGCAGAATGTGTAAAGTCAGCCTTTGCAACTTAGGCCCTGTCTCCAAAAGCACTTAACATGAAGGAGTACGCTGCTAATCCCAGATGCATGTGAGGCCCTATATTCGATCTCCAGTAGCGTTGAGGGGAGGGAGGGAGGGGGGCGAAGGAGTCACATCTTCATCCTTCATCATACAGGGGGATGAAGAGTGCTGGGAGTGAATGTGAGTGTTTGTAAGCATCAAGAGCTCTCATGTGGGGACTGCTTACTTTGTGCCAGGCACGTTAAGGGCTATAGATACACAGTCTTTCTTTTTTTAAAAAAAATTTTATTTGGAGCTGGGGAGATGGCTCAGCCATTAAAGGTGCTTGCTTGTAAAGCTTGATGGCCTGGGTTTGATTCCCCAGTACTCATGTGAAGCCAGATGCACAAAGTGGTGTATGTGTCTGGAGTTCATTCGCAGTGGCAGGAGGTGCTGGCGTGCCCATACTCACTCTCTCTCGGTGTCTGCCTCTTTCTTTCCCTCTCTCTCAAATAGTTAAACAAATATTTAAAACATACTTTATTTACTTATAGTGAGAGAATGAGCATGCCAGGGCCACTTGGTACTGCACATGAACTCCAGTTGCAGGAGTCACTTTGTGCCCCTGGCTTTGCTTGGGTACCAGAGAATCCAACCAAGGCCGGTGGGCTTTGGCAACAAACACCTCTAACTGCTGAGACATCCCCCAGCCCTGGGTGCAGAGTGTTGGAACAGCCTCATTGTTGCCATTCCTCTCATTTTAAGCATGAAGAAATGAGCCAGATAAAGTCGTATGTCGAGTTATTCAAGCTAGAGTCAGGAGAGCTGGGATTTCCTCCAGACTGGCCTGATTACAGAGCACATGCTGAAGCACTTGCCACAGCAAAGGTGTCACTAGAAAGTGGCTTAAGGATTTTGGCAGCACAACAGCCAGAAGTGTCTAGGATGAGCTCAGCCAAGCAAAGCAGAGGATGAGGGAAAGGGGGGCATAATTGTTTTTTTTTTAGATTTTCAAGGTAGAGTCTCGACCTAGCCCAGGCTGAACAGGAATTCACTATGTAGTCTCAGGCTGGCCTCTAACTCACATTGCCCCTCCTACCTATGCCTTCTGAGTGCTGGGATTAAAAGCATGTGTCACCACGCTCAGCTGGGAAAGGGGATTTTAAGGCAAAGGGAAAAAACAATTTCACAAACAATATCACAAAGCAAAGGTTATGCAACAGCTGCGAGAAGGCAGGGGCTTCTGGGAAGGGGAGACATGTCCAGGAAATAGCAGACGAAGTCCAGAGAATTCTACATATTCTTCATATTTGTTTATTTTTTTTAATCCGTGTGTTAGTAACAGTTTACTAGAGGCAACTGCTCTGCGGATGAGGAAGGTGAAGTGTGCTGCTCTTCCTCTCTAACGGTCTGCAAGCACACAGGAAGCACCGCAACCCCAAGGTCATCTAGTCTCAACAAATAGGGCGCAGTGGTTTGACTTAGGTATTCTGGGTGCCTGGCCCCCAGCTGAAGGTGACTTGGGAGGTAGAGCCTTGCTGGAGGAGGAATGTGGTTGGGGTAGGTTTGTGGGTGTTATCGCCAGCTCCCCCTTGCCAGTGACACTGGTGCTCCAACTCCCCCATACATATAAATAAATAAATAAAGAAAGAAAGAAAGAAAGAAAGAAAGAAAGAAAGAAAGAAAGTAAGTAAGTAAGTGTAGCAGGCTGGGAAGGTGCCTCAGCGGTTAAAGGCACTTGCTTACAAAGCCGACTGGTTAAAGTCCAGCTCTACAGTCATCTATGTAAAGCCACATGGGTATTTGTTTGCAACAAGAGCATGTTCACAACACACACACACACCTGCAAATAAATAAATAAATATAATTAAAACAAAGGTGGCCAGGAATGGTGGTGCATGCCTCTAATCCCAGCACTTGGGAGGCAGAGGTAGGAGGATCACTGTGAGTTTGAGGGCAGCCTGGGGTGTACAGAGTAAGTGCCAGGTCAGCCTGGGCTAGAGGGAGGCCCTACCTCAAAAACAAAAACAAGGGCTGGAGAGATGGCTTAGTGGTTAAGCGCTTGCCTGTGAAGCCTAAGGACCCCGGTTCGAGGCTTGGTTCCCCAGGTCCCACGTTAGCCAGATGCACAAGGGGGCGCATGCGTCTGGAGTTCGTTTGCAGAGGCTGGAAGCCCTGGCGCGCCCATTCTCTCTCTCCCTCTATCTGTCTTTCTCTCTGTGTCTGTCGCTCTCAAATAAATAAATAAATTAATTAATTAATTAAAAAAACAAAAACAAAAACAAACCAAAAAAAAAAAACCCACCTAAGGTGGGGAGCAACTGGAGAAGACACCTGATGGTCATCCCTTGTGTGCACACACCTGTACACAAACCCATCCACAGACATAGGAACACACATAAGCATGAAAAAATGAGCGAGATTCTTGGGCTGGGGAGATGGTCCAGTGAATAAACAGCTTGCTGCACAATTTTGAGTGCCTGAGTTCAGGGCCCCAGGTCCCATGGCGAAGCTGGAAGTTGTGGTGGCCTTCTGTAACTCCAGTGCACCTAAGGTGAGAAGGGGAGGCAGAGATTAGAGAATTACCCAGAAGCTTGAGAAAAGAGCAGTGAAAAACAAGAGACCTTGACTCAGAATGAGACGGAAGGTGAAGACTAAACCCCCCAAATGAAATATCTGTTTTATCTATTTATTTTGAGAGAATGAAAGAAAAAGGCAGAGAGAGAGAGAGAGGGAGGGAGAGAATGGGCACACTAGGGCCTTCAGCCGCTGTGAAT
Organism: Jaculus jaculus; assembly: GCF_020740685.1. Classification (NCBI taxonomy): domain Eukaryota; kingdom Metazoa; phylum Chordata; class Mammalia; order Rodentia; family Dipodidae; genus Jaculus; species Jaculus jaculus. Next base: position 122,386,954 of record NC_059110.1, on the reverse strand, counting down.
GAATTCCAGATGCATGCGCCCCCTCATGCGCATGTGCGACATTGCACACTTGCGTCACTGTGCTTATGTGGGATCTGGGGAATCAAACATGAGTTCTTAGGTTTTGCAGGCAAGCGCCTTAAACCGCTGAGCCATCACTCCCACCCATGAAATTATATTTTAAATATTTTACTTTTATTTATTTATTTCTTTAACAGAAAAAGAGGGAGGGGGGAGAGAGAGAATGGGTGCACCAGGGCCTCCAGCCATTGTAAATGAACTCCAGACTCATGTGTTCCCTTGTGCATCTGGCTAACGTGGATCCTGGGAATCGAACCTGGGTCCTTTGCCTTTGCAGGCAAACGTTTTAACTGCTAAGCCATCCCTCCAGGCCAAAATTCTTTTTAAAATCCTACATTTTGTATTCAACTGGAGCTAAGATGTCATTGGTTATAAGACTCCTCCTACGTAAGTATTAAACGTGCCTCTGAACCACAGCAAGAGGTCTGGAAGCCAGGGGTCAGGACTGGCTTCTTCAGGAGCTTAACAGCACCATGGGCTCCTGTCATTTCTTCCTTAACTCTGCCTTCACAGGCGCTGGCTCCTGCTTCCAGGGAAGCCTCACAGATGCCAGATGTGGCAACCCAACTATGACATCTTTACAATGTCCCAAAGGTAGAAGAGAAGCTGTTGTTTTTTAAAACAAGAAAACTTCCCCAAACTTGACCATACTTGGACGGCAGACAATATGGAGGAGGAACAGCTTCCAGACTGGCTACTGACAAAGCCTATGTAGAGATGCTTCCTGGGGAAGCACTGATCCACTGCTCCCAGGGTGAGCACACAGCTACTTTGGTTCCTACCTACCCTCTGCCATGTTACTAATACAATTCAAGATTCCTCTTGAGATCAGTACTTTAGCCTCAATATTGCAAAGACTGTTTATTTTATTTTAGAGACAGAGAGAATTGGCATATCAGGACCTCAGCCATTGCAATCAAACTCAACACTTGTGCCACCTAATGGGCATGTGCGACATTGCACTTGCCTTATATTTTGTGCATCTGGCTTATGTAGGATCTGGAGAGTCAAACATGGGTCCTTAGGCTTTGCAGGCAAGCACCTTAAGCCATCTCCCCAGCCCTGTTTTCTTTCTTTTCTCTCCTCTCTCTCTCTCTCTCTCTTTTTTTTTCCCCTGAGGTAGGGACTCACTCTAGCCCAGGCTGACCTGGAATTCACTATGAAGTCTCAAAGTGGCCTTGAACTCTTGGCAATCCTCCCACCTCTGCCTCCTGAGTCTGGAATTAAAAGCATGCACCACCATGCCTGGCTTCTGTTTTCTTAATATTTTTAATTTAGGTCGGGCATGGTGGCACATGTCTTTAATCCCAGCACTCGGGAGGGAGAAGTGGGAGGATTGTCATGAGTTCAAGGCCATCCTGAGACTACATAGTGAATTCTAGGTCAGCCTGAGCTAGAGTGAGACCCTATCTCGAAAAACAAACAAACAAAAAAAGCATGTAATATTTTTAATTTATTTATGAGAGGAGAGTTTCAGAGAGAGAGAATAAATATGGGCACACCAGGGTCTCTTGCTGCTGTAAACCAACTCCAGATGCATGCACTACTTTGTGCATCTGGCTCTATGTGGGTACTGGGGAATCGAACCCAGGACAGCAGGCTTTGCAAGTAAGTGCCTTTAACCACAGAGCCGTCTCCACAGCTCACAAAGACTGTTTTTTGTGGCTGTGGGTTTCGACTTTTCTTAGATCTTCTGTGTGACTGGCCAACCCCAACAGACCAGCTCATCAGATCTGCCCCCAGTACTCAGAGCCTGGGTCTCTGGACAGCATTACGTTCAGCTTGTGACTTAGGTCTGTCACTCACGACGAGATGGTGGCTCTTTCCATGTTAGAGCTGCACTGGTCTTATAGAATGAGTATATAACCCACTGAACATAAAACTCATGCACACCAGGGCTCAGTGACGTCGCGTGTCAATGATATCACAGTAACACCACACTTCAGTCTCAGCAGCTCTGTCCTTGACTGCTCATTCAGGAATTCCGATGCCATCTTTGAAGTTTCTCCAGTTTTCCCTGGATTGCTCACACACTTGTGCCTCATGTGCGCCCAGGCACAAGGTCTCCTGGCCACTGGCCAGATGCTCATGGCACTCCTACGGGCTGGGAGCCTGCTACAGCTCCACAGTGCATAGCAGAGCTCTACAGGAGAGGAGCCACGTGGCAGCGTGAGGAGCTAGGAGTAACGGTCCACACTGCTCTCTGGTGTCAATGTGTCTTGGGTTCAAGAGCCCTGCCGGAGCCCACAGCCTCACATGGTTTCAGAAAACAGCTCCCATGAATGCTCAACTGTGTGCTTTCTGCCACCAACTGGCTCAAAACGGAGGAGCAGTTGTCCAGCTTAGATTTTTATTATTTATTTATTTTGGTTTTTCAAGGTAGGGTCTCACTGTAGTCCAGGCTGACCTGGAATTCATTATGTAGTCTCAGGGTGGCCTCAAACTCATGGCAATCCTCCTTCCTCTGCCTCCCGAATGCTGGGATTAAAGGTGTGCACCACCACACACCCGGTTTAAGAAATTTTATTTATTTATTTAGGTTTTGCAAGGTAGGGTCTCCTCTAGCCCAGGCTGACCTGGAATTCGCTATGGAGTCTCAGGTACCTAGGACATGCTACATGAAGTGGTAACAGCCATTATTCTGTTCCCTGTGGCGAGGGCACGTGAGTATCAGTTTCATAAGCAGCTTTGGCAAATTGCTGTCAGCATTCCCCTCCCTGTGCAAGTCCCCAGTGAAAGAACTTAGCGTGCAGGGAGAGAATTCATCCTTCCTTTCAGAATCAAACTAAATAATTTGGCTTCAGGGGTAAGACAGACAAACCCAAGGGCCAGAGTTCTTGTTGAATGAACTAATGATTATTTACTCAGAACACTGTGTGAGCAGAGGTGGCCAAACACCAAATCCGGTGCTGTAAAGAAATTAAAAATAAAATAAAAGGAGACTTCTGCCCCAGAAGAGCTTACAATCAGACTGCAGGAAGTAAGCATAAACAAATGTGGTTACTTGAAAATAAATACTAGCAAATATATTACCAAACACAGCATAAATGATACAGGCGAAATGCTCCCGAAAGGGCCCTATTCCATGAGAACGGGGAGAGGGAGAAGCAGGCAAGGCTCCCTGGTCTTGTAAACATGAACTTTCTCAAATTGGTGTAAATTCTGACCCGGAATCTAGTCATTATGCCCGATTCAAAACTGAATCCCGGGTGTGTTGGTGCACACCTTCAATCCCAGCACTTGGGAGGCAGAGGTAGAAGGATCGCTGTGAGTTCGAGGCCAGCCTGAGCCTACATAGTGAGTTCCAAACAATAAAGGGGCTGGAGAAATGGCTCAGCGGTTAAACATGCTTGCTCACAAAGCCTAATGGCTCAGGTTCTATTCCCCAGTACCTACTTAAAGCCAGATGCTCAAAGTGGTACATCACCTGAAGTTCATTTACAGTGTCAAGAGGCCCAGGTGTGCCCATCCTCGCTCTTTCTGTTTTTGTTTGTTTGTTTTGTTTTTCAAGGTAGGGTCTCCCTCTAGCCCAGGCTGACCTGGAATTCACTCCTACTCTGCCTCGTAAGTACTGGGGATGAAAGGCCTGTGCCACCACACCCCGGGTTAAGAAATCTATTTATTTTGTTCTTTCGAGGTAGGGTCTCACTTTAGTTCAGGCTGACCTGGAATTCACTATGTAGTCTCAGGGTGGCCTAGAATTCACGGTGATCCTCCTACCTCCGCCTCCCGAGTGCTGGGATTAAAGGCGTGTGCCACCACGCCTGGTACAAGAAATTTATTTATTTTATTTTATTTTTTTAAATTTTTTATTTATTTATTTGAGAGCGACAGACATAGAGAGAAAGACAGATACAGGGAGAGAGAGAGAATGGGCGCGCCAGGGCCTCCAGCCTCTGCAAACGAACTCCAGACGCGTGCGCCCCCTTGTGCATCTGGCTAACGTGGGACCTGGAGAACCGAGCCTCGAACCGGGGTCCTTAGGCTTCACAGGCAAGCGCTTAACCACTAAGCCATCTCTCCAGCCCAAGAAATTTATTTTTTAAAGATGAAAAATGACATTGAGAAGACTCCGGGTGTTGCAATATTCGGTGTTCATTTTCTGTCTTCTTGTTTGTTTGCTTGTCTGTTGTGAGGTGGGGGGTCTCACTTTAGACCTGGCTGACCTGGAACTCACTCTGTAGCCCAGGCTGGTGTCGAGCTCACCGCGATCTCCCTACCTCGGTCTCCCGAGCGCCAGTGCTGCGAGTGGCCGTGAGCTACCGCGTCTGGCTTATTCTCCCTCCTTCCCACAATTTAACTTAGAACTTTTGCTTTTTCCCCCTTTCAGAAGGAACAGAACGCGGCTGCAGAGGCGCCGGCCCGCGGCTCTCGGGCGCCCCCTGCTGCCCGCGTCCAGCCTCGCCCTACGAGCCTTCCAAGGACCCCCGAGGAACGCGAGGTAACATCCGTGGCGCCCCCGAGCCCGCCAGCTTTCTCTGACTCCGCCGTCCTCACTCTATGCATTAAGCGCAGCGACATTCTGGGCCGAGTGACCTTCATCTTGGTCTTTTTTACTGCTTTCCACCCCGGGCCCTTTACTGCCCCTGCTGGCGGCCGCCATCTTACCCCAGCTCCGCTCACGCGCGGGTGAATCGGCCCCTCAGGCTACACGGCGGAGATTTGCCAACTACATCTCCCATCAGCCCGTTCGTAACATCGCGAGAAGTGCTTGCGAGATTGTCGGGAAGACCGCGCGCAGGCGCGATCTCCTTCTTTCCGAGGTCCGCCGCGTGTTTGGAAGCCATGGCGGTGCTTCTCCGTGCTGTGGGCCCTGGGAAGCCTCGGGCTTTCGGTGATGGTAAGGTTGTGGAGGTGGGGGAATGTGATCTTCCTCGATATGGCACTGATATACTTGGCCTCCTCTTTCCCAAAGGGAAACGGAGACGGACTAGTCTCGTCTCCCTCTTAAGCCATTGGGAGGTCTGTGTAAGAAAATGCCTTCCAAGGCTGGAGAGATGACTTAGCGGCTAAAGTATTAAGACGTTTGCCCGCAAAGTCAAAGCACCCTGGTTCGATTCCCCAGGACCCACGTTAGCCAGATATACAAGGGGGCACATGCATCTGGAGTTCGTTTGCAGTGGATGGAGGCCCTAGTGCGCCCATCTTCTCCCCCCTCTCTGCCTCTTTCTCTCTATCAAATAAATATGTAAACAATAAGATAAGAAAAAGAACGAAGATTCCTTCCACCCAAACGATAAGAAATCTTAGGTGAGATAGAGCAGAGGTACGGTTTTTGGCACCGAAGGTCCCCCCCTAGGAGACAGTGGTCCTTGAATCCCGCTCGACCCCTCGTACTTCACAAGTCACCCACGTGCTAAGCCGGGCTGGCAGTGATGCCCTTACTTCAGCAGGAGAGGTTCTGACACACAACTTCCAACTTGGAATACCTTGACGTAATGGGATTAGAGCCTTTAAATTTTATTTACTTGAGAGAGAGGCAGAGGGAATGGGTACACCAGGATCTCCAGCCACTGCAAACTCCAGACCCATGCACCACCTTGTGCATCTGGCTTTCTGCGAGTACTGGGGAATCGAACCTCCCTTGGTCCTTAGGTTCACAGACAAGCTCCTTAAGCGCTAAGCCATCTCTCCAGCCCGAATTTTTGTTTTTCGAGGTAGGGTCTCACTCTGGTCCATGCTGACCTGGAATTAACTATATAGTCTCAGGGTGGCCTCAAACTCAGCAATCCTACCTCTGCCATCCTAGTGTTGGGATTAAAGGCATGCGCTGCCACACCCAGTTTACAACCTTTTTTTTTTTTTTTTTTGATATCTCAAGCAGAGACAGGATGGATTCACCCGGATCTCTTGTTTGTGCAAACGAATTCCAATGGCGTGCATCACTTTGTGCATTGGGCTTTATTTTACATGGGTATTGGGGAATCGAAACCGAGCCATTGGGCTTTGCAAGCAAGTGCCTTCTACTGCTCAGCCAACTCTCCATGCCCAGGATTACGTACTGTGGATAACCATAGTATTAACTACACCTTTTCTTCTTTCCTGAAGGCCTACCCTTGGTTTCTGCTGGGACCACAAGAAGCCAGGCTGCAGGTTCCATCTTAATAAATGGACCTCTAAGAGTAAAAGTGGATGCAAGCAGCACCCACCTGAGTGGGCACCAGAAATGAGAAGGCCATGGGGCAGTGGCTTATCTACTTGGCTCTGAAGCTAAGATCAACTGAATGCACATTGACACCGAGGTCTGGTTAAGGTAAGAGCTCTACCCACCATGCTAGTTCTTTGCTAAAAATGAGTGCCAGTGGAATTTGGGACCACTAGGTGTCACTCGACATCTGTGGATGCCATTGTTGTAGGATGAAGGGCTGCCTTGCAGATGCAGTTGGGTTGGTTGGGTTTTAGGAGTTTGTTACTGACTGAGCTGAGGATGGTGACAAGTTATCCCTGTCTGAAATGACATCTTCTGTGAAGAGTTTTGATTTACTGAGGCTCAGCTCAGCTTTTTAACACTGGTTTTAGGAATGCTTGCCTTAAGTTTTTTTTTGATTGAAGTGTGCAATCCTTATTTCTCTTAGATTGAAGGTATTGGCTGTGGACGATGTGAAATACATTGAGCTTATGGATCTTCCTGATGACGTTTCTGTAAGTGGTTAGATGCTTAACTCTCAGTATTGCATAGGTTGTGGTCACCTGCAAGGACTGGTATGTTAGGTTTGGGAGGAGGAGGCCAGTATTGTAAAAGCCCAGATGAGAAAAGTAATATGAAATTCTTAGCTCTCTGCTAAGCACATTCACAAACAATATTTAACAGTCTTGTGGGAGAGAATTCCTTTTCCCTACATTTTTTTTTTTTTTTCCTGAAGTAGGGTTTTGCTCTAGCCAGGGGTGATCTGGGATTCACTATGTAATCTCATGGTGGCCTTGATCACAGCAGTCCTCACACCTCTGCCTCCCAAGTGCTGGGAGTAAAGGTGTGCACCACCACGACTGACCCCCCCATACTTTAAGTAAACTGAGGATTAGGGGATTCTGCCCAAAGGTTGCACAGCCAGCTGTTGAGTTAGATTAGGTTGGTAGCTTTTGACTGGAGTGGAGGGTACTTCTGCATTAAATGAATGATTCTAAGTGCCTTCAAGGAACAGTGTTAGTCCTTATGAGAAACTCCAAACTCAGAGCTGAGGTTGTAAAGCCCAAGAAGCACATCTTATTTATTTAAAGAATATTACTACTTTTAAAATACCTTAATTACTTGCAAGAATAAAAAGAGAGAGGGAATGGTTTTGCCAGGGCCTATGGCAAGTGTAAGGCAGAGAGAATTTTCTGGAAGCACAAGGTGGGCCCTGCAGAGTGAGAATCCAGACTGGAAAAGCCTGCCTCAAATAAGGTAGGCAAGAATCAACCCAAAAGTCGTTAAAATATGCACATTTCCTTGGTCCTACTTCCAGTCATAAGAATGGAGTGGGACCAGTAATCTGTAGTCAGCCTGAGCAGGCATGTAGAAACAGATGATCCAATCTACTTTTCGCTCGGATTTTACTATAGCAAGATTGTAGTGGCTATTTTAAGTAGCTCTTTAGGTAGATGTCTAATCCTCTGTCTTATACTGTAAGCCATCTGCTTGCTCTCTACAGGTGATGGAGATGTCACCTTTTAGTAGCAGGTGCTGGGTGTATGCCTGGCCTTTGGTAGGCCAGGTGAGAGGATGGTGACGCGTCCAAGGCATTCTGCTGACGTGCCAGACACTTTCTGTGCAGCTAGTGGACACTGCTGCTGAGAATGACCTTTTCCTTCCCTCTCTTCCTGTCGTTCTTTTCTTTCTTTTTTTCCTTGGGGCGGGGGGAGGTCTTGGGTTTTCTTGTTTTTCAAGGTAGGGTCTCAGTGTATCCCAGGCTGACCTGGAATTCACTCTGTAGTTTCAGGGTGGCCTCAAACTCAAGGTGATCCTCCTACCTCCGCCTCCCAAGTACTGGGATTAAAGGCAGGTGTCACCACGCCCAGCCCGTTCTTTCTTCTTCTCTAGGTAGCCCAGGCTAGGCTTGAACTCAATCCCCCTTTTTCAGCCTCTAGTGACTAACTTATATTTTTGGTTGTTGGAGGTAGAATTTTGCTGTAGCTCAGGCTGTCCTCACTACGATCTACCTCTGCCTCCTGAGTGCTAGGATTAAAGGCATGTCCTAACATGCCTGGCTAACTAGTGACTATCTTTAGGGCACAGAAGCTATCAGTGTGCTAAGCCTGAGACAATGGGTACATCTTTTACCATGGAGGGATGTGGCCTACTCTTTTTTTTTTTTTTTTTTTTTTTTTTTGGTTTTTCGAGGTAGGGTCTCACTCAAGCCCAGGCTGACCTGGAATTCACTATGGGGTCTCAAGGTGGCCTCGAACTCACAGCGATCCTCCTACCTCTGCCTCCTGAGTGCTGGTATTAAAGGCGTGTGCCACCACGCCCAGCTTGGCCTACTCTTAATAAAGCTGGCTGGGTGGCAGAGGGTTCTCGTGGGGGAAGTAAACACATTGTGGTGAGGAAGAGTTGGCATGTGCAAAGGCTGGTGGTGCTGTGGGAGCTGAGTCCATGATGATAGAAAGTTATCCCTGTCTGAAGGCAAAGAAAGGCCTTTGTGGAATGTGGAAATCTGAAACTTGGCTTCCCAAGCATTACTGTACAGAGCTGCTTGAGAGTTTGCCTGTGTAACTAGCTCCTTGAGTAGCCCTCATTCTTTGACAGTTCTTCTCTTCAGGTACAGGCTGGTTCCTGAGGCTGAAATGGATCTAGCGGCCATGCTGGCAGCCTTCCTGCACCTGGGCGTCGACTTGGCTCCAAAGTGGAAGTATGTGAGAGACACACTGGGGTAGACTGTTAGGTATTCAATACCCCCACCCTGGACTGAAGGCTGCTTAAGGGGCAGGGAATTTTTCTGGCCTCAAACTCATTGTGATCCTCCTACCTCAGCCTTCCCAGCCCTGGGATGAAAGGTGTGAGCTACCATGACTGTCTTGTAATTTTTATGTATTTATGTGTGTGTTCCCAAGAAGCCTCTGCCCCCCCCCCCCCAGCCAATGATGGTTGGTTATCCCTGTCTGAAAATCTCAACTGAGGGAAAATAATCTATTCTGAGGCTTGGGGGTGTGGCTCCACGTTCCCATCAGTTTGGGCTTTGTAAAGGCCTCAGTGGACTCCATAGGGAGCTTGTCCCCTGCTGAGACCAGTCTTAGTGTATCATCCTTCCAGAACTCAAAACCCCAAGGGCCAGTTGCCCTGCTAGTCCTCTGGTCTCCTGATTGATGACTGTGAGGGCACAGGCCCTAGGAGTTGGCACAGATGGGCAAGTAGCCAGGATTCACTTTGAGCTCATACTGTGGAATGAAAGGGTAGTTGTCACATACTTCTTGAAAATGAATGTGTTCTTTGAAGTCTGGGTGGGAATGTGAAGTGTGTGCCAGCTTGTGGCCATGAGAATGCTTAGTGACTGACCTTGTGTCTGCAGCAGTGCCCTGACATTTAGGCAAGAAGGGCAGAGCTGTCTGGTTTCCACGTGCTTTGTTTCTCACACTTGGCAGCCTTTCTCAGTGTCTGAATGGCACGGGCAGCACAACTCTCCTAGGGTAGCGTGTGAGCGAGAGAAGCAGGGTGGCACTGGGGGTGGGAGGGATCTCTTGGTTCTCACTTCAGTGCCAGGCCTAAAGTGCCCTTATCTGTGGGAACTGGGAGGTATGTGCAGGCCCATTGTTCTTAAGGTCACATTTTTGTTTGGTCACCAGGGTAGCTGCATTTGGGATGAGATTTCCTCAGCTTGAAAGTGGGCCCCAGCTGCCTAGGGCAGTTAGCAGTGGGAAAGGTCTCCCTCCTCTGCTTCTTAGGATCTCGGTGCTCTGTAGGCTCAGTGATTCAAAGTTTGAGTCCATGGGAGTGAAGAGGAGCTTCTCCCCTAAACATCATTTAACAAAACACATCTTGGGGCCGGGGAGATGGCTTAGTGGATGAGTCCTTGCCATGCAAGCATGAATACCAGAGTGGACACAGGAAGCTGAGCCAGAGCAGCTAGCCTGTTGGAAGTAGTGGTGGAAAACTTCATTCAGCCTCAAAGTAAGTGCAAGGCCAGGACTGACATCCAAAAGTTGTTCTTGGACTGCCATATGCACATCTGCACACACCATATACCAAAACCATGATCTTAGAACCCCATTAGCTTCCCAGTACACATTCGCAGTGAGGGTGGTTAGAGGGGTCTAGACCAGTTGCTTTTGCTCCTGTTCTGAGTCACTTAGCTTCTCACTTGACATTCTCCTTTGGTTTCCAGGCTGTCTCCCAGGATCGCTAGGGCTCCGGTGCTGCTGCATCCCGCAGAAAGATTCATCAAAGAACCCCTGGGTTTGATCTTCAGAAGTAGCCAAGGAATTCGAGTGACAGATCATCCCAGAAACCCTTTGGCAGTTCATAAAATCAGGGTGTTCTTAAGAACATGTGTGCTGTGTTGGGGAAAGAGATGCATGACCTAGAAAAACATTTTATCAAAAGTGGATTTCTTGGGATGGAGAGATGTTGTTAAGTGGTTAAAGCACTTGCCCTGAAAGCCTGAGGATCCAGGTTTGATTTCCCAGAACCTGTGTAAACCAGATGCATATGATGGTGCATGCTTCTGGAGTTTATTTGCAGTGGCTGAAGGCCCTAACGTGCCTTTTCTCTCTTAATCATAAATAAATGACAATAAAATACATTTTCTTAAAAAGTGGACTTGGAAAAGAAAAAAAAGGGGGGGGGACTGGAGATATGGCTTAGTGGTTAAGTGCTTGCCTGTGAAGCCTAAGGACCCTGGGTTGAGGCTCAATTCCCCAGGACTCAAGTTAGCCAGATGCACAAGGGGGTGCATGCATGTGGAGTTCATTTGCAATGGCTGGAATCTCTGGCGTGCCTATTCTCTCCCCCCCCCCCCCCGCCTCATTTAAAATAAAACTGGATTTGGGGGGCTGGAGTGATGTCTCAGTGGTTGACACTTGCCTGAGAAGACTAAGGACCCAGGTTTGATTCCCCAGTACCCGTGTAATCCAGATGCACAGGTGGCACACGTGTCAAGTTCATTTGCAGAAGCTTGAGGCCCTGCCATGCCCATTCTCTCGCTGTTTCATACATAATCTATATGTAAAGCCAACTGGTGGGTTTTATCCTGCCCCACCATTGCCCTCTACTCTCCAGGTAGCTTGATACTATGGTTTCCCCAAGGTGTTATTTTTACTAATGAAAGCCCAAATGCCATTTCTTCTGACCATGGCTTTTTTAAACGTCTTAACTATTTGTTATGGACACATGTCTTTTGGGGGGGGGAATCTCACACTATAATTCAGGTTGGCTCTAAATAGCAATCCTCCTGTCTCAGCCTTCTGAGTGCTGGGATTACAGGTGTGCCTGACTTGTCTCTGGGTTTTTAAAGTGCTATTTAAAGTTCCTGATTCCCTTCCTTCTAACTAGGAGGCAAGAGAATCAAGTTTCTTTTTGTTTGTTTGTTTTTGTGTGTTTGTGTTTTAGAGGTAGGGTCTCGCTGTGGCCAAGGCTAATGGCCAGTGTGGGTTGGTATCTTGGGAAGTCTGCCAGCTAACCTTGGGAAACGTGCCCCACCCCCACTTGTGCAGACATTACTCAGGCTGCCTAAGGTCTCAAGGGAGGTCAGTGAACACTGAGGCTTGGTGGAGGGTTGTATGGTAGCTCAATTGGATGACACAAAAATCAGAAGCCAATGAAATCATCCTATCATAAGATCAGATTTATTAGAACTGTGTTAGTGACAAGGTGGTGCTGAAGAACCCAGTGGCAGGCAGGCTTTAGTGCGGGTGACCTCCGTCCAGTGTCTCATACTGGCTTAGTTTCCCAGTGGAATGGGATGGGGGGCACCAGCAGTCACTGGCTGGCCTGTTTGTGCTGCAGCCCCTCCCTCTGTGCTAACCCTCTATTGTAGGTGCTTTCTTGACTTGCCCAACACAAAACTGGACAAAACGGTCATCCATTATTTACGCCTTTATCTAGTCTCACATTCTGCCTTTTGTCGTACTCTAGCGTGAGGCAGAAGTGTATCAGGTTCTCAGAAGGATCTCAAGAGGTGTCCTCAGGTTTGAGCCAGTTTGCGTTTGGGGCTAGACATGTCATGTCGGGTTCAGGTGGAGGGCAGGCACTTGCCTATGCCTCTGTTCTTGATGCCCACGAACCCTGATGTTTGCAGTTGCCCCGGATCAATTGTCTTTCCTTTCAGTCACCGCCTCTTGTTGGGAGTGTTGTGCTCTCTTAAATCCAGCCCGTCTGCTTTCCCTTAGCCCAGGTAGAGATGTGTGCGTTTCAGACCCAGAGTGTTCTCACAGGAGCCAATGGACAAAATGGTCCTGCATTAAACAGATTTTCATGATGGTCACGGGTCTGTCTCAGTACCTTCTGTTGGGAAGCAGAGGGTCAAAAGGGGTGAAGCCTCCTCCAGAGGTTGAATGAATGGTTGAGTTTTGTCACTTGGGAAGAGCCATCAAGAGGCAAAGCTTGTGGGGTCAGCGCTGGTACAGCCAAAGAATGCCAGCCTCGTGGAGGTCCCTCCACAGCGCGGCTTCCAGCAGCAGATCGTGGTTTGCATAGAAGATCAGAGGCTTCTTCTCTCTTTCGAAATAGTGGTCCGAGTATTTCCGGAAGTTGCTTGTGATGAATCCATAGGCGCTGACCTGCATGAGAACCATTGCTGAGTTAATATTTACTGTGTGTCTCTAAAGCATAGACTGACTTGAATTAGAAAGTGACACCTGCCCACAAGCAGGAGCCTCTGAGAAGAAGGAAGATACAGGTTAAGCCCACAGCCCTCTCAGGCATTGCTTTTTCTTCACGTTCCCTCAAGCCAGCCTTATGGCCTTGGATAAGTCCTCTCCTTGTTGGACTTGGGAAGTATGGGCCGAGCTGGGTTTGGAACTTTGGTGTGACTGGGACACCATGGCTTTCAAATTGAGGGATGGAGGCTACCAGATTCATTCTGTCAAGAGAGTCTTACATTAGAACAGGGAAAGTGTGTAGATAGGGCTAGGATGGCAGCATTTGGCCTCCAGCCCTGGTGCGGTTCTGGGGGTTAAACCCAGTCTCATGGATGCTCGGCAAGTGAGCTACTGGCCTGTCTTTGAAGATGACTACTCAACTTCCACAGCTCACACGGCCGACATCCTGCTGGAACGCCTTATCCCAATCTCAAAGTGTTTGCATGTGGAAGGCTAAACCTGCTGCCCCATGCCAGCTGTAGGATGTTGGTACCCAGGTAAAAACAAGAGCAATTTGATCATTTTTGTCTTATATAACCACATTGAAAGTGAAGGTGGCCTTTTTTCCCAGCACTCAGGAGACAGAAGTAGGAGGATTGTCATGAGTTCGAGGGCAGCGTGGAACTACAGTGAATTCCAGGTCTGTCTGAGCTACAGTGAGATCCCACCATGGAAAAAAGAAACAAGTGAGCGTGGGAAGCCACAGGGCCAGGCTGGCTCAAGACCCATCCTTTGAGGACCTTGGGTGGAAGTGGACGAGGTGTGGCACTCCTTCCTCTGGGGAATCTGCTGGCCTGTGCAGCAGAGCCCGAGTCCCAACCTCTGTGGGGCACACTGCATTCTCATACCGCGTGTGCCGCCCCGGGCTCCTGAAGAAGACCTTACCTGGTCACAGGTGTGCAGAGCAGTCAGCAGCATGAGGGCTCCAGTACTAGGCATATAGACGTCTCCAAAAGGCATATTAATCAACTTGGATTTCAAAAACCTGGAAGCAGAGAGAAGCCTGAGGAAGATTCCCATGTGGAGCACCAGTGAGGGTTTCTAAGCAACCCATTCAAACACAGTGAATTCCAGGTCCGCCTGAGCTCGAGCGAGACCCTGCCTCGAAAAACCACACGCGCGCGCACGCGCGCGCGCACACACACACACACACACGAGATAGCTCTTAGTACAATGCCCAGCATGTGGCACTCAGTCCAGGAATGCTGCGTAGAGTAAACGATGGGGATGCCAGCGAGGGGTGAAGAAGGAAAGGAAAGGGTGCTGGTCTCCCTGCCTCCCACCCATCCCCATCCTCCATACCTCTCTGTCAGGTAGCTGATGAAGTCTGGATGCAGGAGCTTGAATTTACTGGCAGAGGCTTCTGGTCCAAAATAGATGGGAGGCCTAGGACCCACGGAAGAAGTGGACAGAGCGTCCCGAGCTTTCATATTGGAAGGGGGAGAGGGAAGGGTAGGAATAAGTGCTGAAGTGCCTGGTGCGCTGGTAAGGCCGGGGCTGGGAGTAGAACCGGGAGAAGGGGGTGTAGAAGGTGGCCGGCAGCGATGACGGCACCACGTGTGGCTTCCCCTTCAACAGGACCTCGGTGGGTGGGGAGTACGAGAGGGAGGATGGGGGTGTGAACAGAGCAGGAGGTGTGGGAAAGGAGCAGGAAACATGGGGGTGATGAGGAGGCGGTGGTAGGAGGGGGAGGTAGAGGGAGTCAGGTGGCGGTGGTGGCTGAGGTTCCCGGGTATGACAAGGAAACGGACAGGGAAAACATCCGTTTTGAGGCAGGGGCGAGGTAGGGGGCTGGAAAAATGGGGGCTCCTTCAGGAAGCGGGGCACATAGGGAGTAATGTAGGATGGGATGTTTCGAATGGGCCCGATGTATAAGGCCGAGTTGGCAGGGCTGTGGGACGGGGACCTGGTCACAGGGTTCAGGGAAGTGTTTCGAGAGAGGGATTTTAATCCAGTCTGGGAGGGAGATTTAGAGGCAGGTGGAGTCGGGACTTGAGAAGACCCTCGAGGTACGTGCTGGACATGAGGGCTAGGGGACAGTGAGGAGGACCTGGACGAGTGCTGCGAGGGGGCTGGGGTGACCGTATGAGATGGCTGGCGGGAGGCGGATGGTCCCCGGGTGGGGGAAGGGGAAGGGGCTGAGCCTCCAGAGCTGGGTTGCGGCTGCTGGTTGGAAGGGTTTTCAGCATTGTTGGAACGGGATTGGGAAGGGGACTGGGTAGGGGATGGATTAGGGGTATGGGAGGGGGAGCTCATTGGTGTTGGGGAGGCTTATGTCCACCCGGTGTCTCTGAGGAGGATCCCCCAAGAGCCCAGTCCCCCGTGTCACAGAACCTTTCTTCAGTATGCATCACCAACAGCAACACCAGGGAACAATTGTTAGGTAATCATAGGGCGGGGGTGGAGCTCCCATCAGGGGCTGGGACACAGGACCGGGGCTGGATGTCAGCCTGGTTTCTGTGACTTAAACCATAGACACCACCTTAAAAGCTGCCTGCCTATTGAGGACATGTCCCCAGGGCCATGAGAGGACTGGTCATCTCGGTCACAGCAGTGGCATAGGTTTCTAAGCACCTGCTCGAGGGACAAGACACTGAGAAGGCAGGGGCAGGTTCAGGCCAGGGCCTGGACACGGATCAAGGAGCTGGGCTCAGGCCCACTGCACAGGAAGGTGGGGGAGAAGACAGAGCTCCCTTTGTTCCCCTCTCAGGACACTGAGCCTGGGGGGCTGGGCTCCTGGCTCCTGGGAGGTGGGGAGGATGCCTGCCCACCAGGATAGTGGCACAGATCTCCGTTTCCGGAGCACTATGCTGAGTGGCTGCCACCTGTGTGTCCTTGAACGGCTGACAGCTGGGCTGGTGCTGGACACAGTGGCCTTAAACTGAGGAGCCAGGCCTGCTCGCCTCATTCAGAAAAACTGCCTCTCAAGCAGGGCCATCAAGAGCACAACTCCAGCTGGGCGTGGTGGCGCACGCCTTGAATCCCAGCACTTGGGAGGCCGAGGTAGGAGGATTACTGTGAGTTGGAGACCAGCCTGAGATTATCTAATGGATTCCAGGTCAGCCTGCCCTACCTCGAAAAACAAACAAAAAAAAGCCTCTCCAGTGCTGTATTACGTTGAATAAATAGTACGGCTTGCTGTTATTTATTTATTTTTTGGTGTTGGTGTAGGGGTTCTCATTTCCCTTCACTCAACTTCTCTATCCTGCTACAGGACCTGGGAGCAAGGGGAGACAGGACCCATGTCACCCACACCCCCCACAGCCTGGCACGCCACCACCCAGCTGCTCACCTGTCTCCTTTATCTGGGCCCTCGGGGACAGGCGTTCCCAGAATGGCAGATCTCAGCATCAGATATTCACGGATGCTCGAGGGGATGAAGATGTAGCGCAGGTCCTGTCAGGGTGTCAGACAAAGCCACGTTTAGCTCCTGACCAGAGATGGCAACCCTCCACTCAAGACGATGAATGTCTCCTTATGGGGCTTCGTCCCCACATGGATGTACTGTAGAGATTCAAAGTAACCTCATTATAAGAGGTGAAGCCTGATTAGTCTCCTTAAGTATAGCCTGCACTTAAAAAAAAACTGGGCTGGAGAGATGGCTTAGCGATTAAGTGCTTGCCTGTGAAGCCCAAGGACCCTGGGTTGAGGCTCGATTCCTCAGGACCCACATTAACCATATACACAAGGGGGCGCATACGTCTGGAGTTCATTTGCAGTGGCTGGAAGCCCTGGCATGCCCATTCTCTCTCTCTCTCTCACACACACACTCTCCTCCTGTCTGTCACTCTTAAATAAATAAATTAAAAAATTAAAAAAAATTATTTGACACACAAAGAGAGAAGCAGATAGAGAATGGGCGTGTCAGGGCTTCTAGCCACTGCAGACGAACTCCAGATGCATGCACCACCATGTGCGTCTGGCTTACATGGTACCTGGAGAACCGAACTTGGGTCCTTAGGCTTTGCAGGCATGCGCCTTAACTGCTAAGCCACTTCTCCAGCCCCTAAAATAGATTCTTTCTAATACGTAGAGGAAATGAATAGCTAGATCTGGTGGCGCACGCCTTTAATCTCAGCAGTCGGGAGGCAGAGGTGGGAGGATCGCCGTGAGTTCGAGGCCACCCTGAGACTACAGAGTGAATTCCAGGTCAGCCTGGGCTAGAGCGAGACCCTACCTCGAGAAACAAAAACAAAATCAGTTACAGGGCTGGAGAGATGGGTCAGTGGGTACAAAAAGCACTTGCTGTTCAATGCGCGATTGATGCGTGATGGCCTGAGTTCAACCCCCAGCACCCACGTAAAGCTGGACATGGTAGTGCAGGTCTGTAACCCCAACACACCTACAGGAAGGTGGGAAGCAGAGACAGGAGCATCCCTGGAAGCTCGTGGCCAAGGAGCCTCGCATATGTGTGGTGAACAGAGACCCTGTCTCCAACAGAATGGAAGGTGAAGACCGACATCCGAGGTTGTTCTCTGACCTCCACCTGGGTACATACGTGTGCCTGCACACTCATACACATGCACACAACACAGATTATTGATAAAAAAAAATCATCAATTGCAGGTGCAGGTGATAGCATTTGACTATTGAAGGTCATGTTATTATTATTATGTTTTTTATTATTATTATTGTTTTGTTTTTTCGAGAAAGGGTCTCACTGATCTGGAATTCACTATGCAGTCTCAGGGTGGCCTTGAACTCATGGCGACCCTCCCACCTCTGCCTCCCGAGCACTGGGACTAAAGGCGTGCACCATCACGCCCAGCTGAAGGTTTGTTGAAGGAGCTGTCTTGACTTTCTTGCTCTCTCTGGGCCATAGTGTCAATTAAGTTAGCTGTCATGTCATGAGGACTCTAGACCGGCAAGGGACCATGAAAACACTTGCCCCACTCCAACCTTCAGAGGACAGCAGCCCACTGCCTGACAGAGCCTAGATCAGCTCAGTTGCTAAGCCATTCCCAAATTCCCGACCCACTGACATGATGTGTTAATACAGCCTTGTCATTTAAACTGTAGGAGTCCCTTGTTACAGAACAGTAGAATTCCCGGCTTCTGCTCCCTCCACTCCCGGTACTGAGGCCGTGGCCGACACAAAGAGCGCCCCATTTTGTTCTAGCCCAAAGTAAGCAAAGTTCTGCCGTGGAGGAATCAGTGCACAGACACAGCGGAGGCATTCATGAATGCCCTCGCCAAAGGAAGAAACTTCTAGAAACCTGGCCCAAGCTCCTCTAGCATCATTGGATCCCTTTCCTGACATCTCCCTCACCCTGCATGTGGTGCTCTGAGCAGGTGAATGCAGAAAGAGTGGAGCGGTGGTGAGTGTGGTGGGAATAACCTAGAGCAGTGGCTCCCACCGTGGCTCGTACGCTCAGCTAGTGATGACCCGGATGCACGCCTCCGTCTCTGAACTTTAGTTTTCTACACAAGGCTGTTGTGGAAATTCAAGAGGTTACATCTCTCTCTCTGTCTCTCTTTGTGGGATGATCAGTGTGGGGAAATGGAAACTTTTTTTTTTTTTTTGAGGTAGGGTCTCACTCTAGCCCAGGCTGACCTGGAACTCACTCTGTAAATCCCAGGCTGGCCTCGAACTCACAGCTATCCTCCTACCTCTGTTTCTCGAGTGCTGGGATTAAAAGTGTGCACTACCATGCCTAGCAGCAGAAACCTCTTCAGTGCTATGATACAGGGAGGGTCTCAATTTTGATTGGTCTAGCTGAGTGATCTTTGATACATCCCCACACCTGTCGGCATCTGAACTTTGCCGTCTGGAAATGGGTGATGTGACCTCATACAGGGCTGCTGTGACAGCTGAGCACCATGCTGTGGGCAGAGGAGGACTCAGTAAATGTCATCGCCCTGTGCCTGCATTTGAACCCTGGTCTACATCTGACTTAGGAATATAAGGGTACCAAGATTCGGTCTCCTTCCCAGTAAAGTCATAGGTTCACATTATGGTGGTTTGAATGTGAAATGCCTCTCCTAGCCTCGTGTGTTTGTGATGAAGCTCCACACTCAACCCCCAGCTGACAGAGGCTGCGGGGTGAAGCCTGGTGGAGGTGTGTCACCTGTGTGCGGGGGGACCTTGAGGTTTATTAGTCCATTCCTTCTGCATGTTCACTAGCTAGCTCACTATTTAAAGAGAGATCGAGGCAGAGAGAGAGAATGGGCGCGCTAGGGCCTCCAGCCACCGCACACAAATTCCAGATGCACGAGCCACATTCGGCATTTGGTTTCTGCAGGTACTGGGCAATCGAACCTGGGTCCTTAGGCTTCATAGGCAAGTGCCTCAACCGCTGAGACATCACCCCAGCCTGCTAGCTCACTCTTGCTGCTACCTCCAAGCGGATGTGGCACGACGTGGTGCCCAGCCTCTGCTCTGCCATGCTTTCCCTGCTGCCACAAAACTTCTCCCTCAGGACCGTAAGCCGAAATAAACACTTTCTTCCATATGCTGGCTTTGGCCAGGTGTTTTGTCTCACCCACGGAATCTGTTAAATGCCCGGCACATTATCACTATCTAGAGACTATCAGCCATACACATTCCATGCTCCAGAAGGGGTCTGAGCCACCGAAAGATATGAGGAGTCCCCGTCAGATCCACCTTCACCCTTAATGGCTTTGTCTCCATCCACTGGTTAGGGGGGTTCTGAGAGTCCTAAGCCCCCAAGTCCTAAGGAGCCCCCAAAATACGTCGCCCATCACTGAGCTCAGTGGGGCGCTCATTGAACGTCTCACCTGTCCTTGAGGCACAGAGGTGAAGCCCAGGTGCTTGTAGGAGATGAGGGAGTTCTTCATTGTGTTCACAGTGAAACCGTAGAAGGAGGTCTTGGTGCCCACATCACGCTCGAAGCCTTTAATCACCGCTCCATTGAGTCTACCCAGACCGAAGCCCCTCAGGATCTTTGTGGCTACACCATGCTGCCGGCCACACCCGGGCTCAGCCTCATCTCACCTCTCCTCTGTTTGCTCCCCGCCCTCTGCCCACAGGAGCCCCATGCCCGCCCTCAAGGCTCACCTTCTGAATGGGTAGATGTGGCTCAGGGGACCCCCCCCTGGGCCCCCTCACACCTTCTGAATGGGTAGATGTGGCTCAGGGGACCCCCCTGGGCCCCCTCACACCTTCTGAATGGGTAGATGTGGCTCAGGGGACCCCCCCTGGGCCCCCTCACACCTTCTGAATGGGTAGATGTGGCTCAGGGGACCCCCCTGGGCCCCCTCACACCTTCTGAATGGGTAGATGTGGCTCAGGGGACCCCCCTGGGCCCCCTCACACCTTCTGAATGGGTAGATGTGGCTCAGGGGACCCCCCTGGGCCCCCTCACACCTTCTGAATGGGTAGATGTGGCTCAGGGGACCCCCCTGGGCCCCCTCACACCTTCTGAATGGGTAGATATGGCCCTGGGGATCCCCTGGGCTCCCCCACACTGAGCATCTGTCTTCAGGGTTGGCAGAGTCTAGGTCCAGGTCAGTCCAATCTCATGACAACTGTTCAGACGCCTCAGGTTGGCACTCACTGCCTTGGCCTCAAGGAAGATGCTCCTCAGGACTGCCTGGACAGAGCTCTCTACCCCCTCCCCAGCCGACACCCTCATACCTGAACACATAGTCATGGGCATCTATTTTCGGCCCTTGACCGGACCCGTTCAGGATGCCTCCGTTACCCACCACGGCGCACCGGACACAGCTTGGAGCAGGCTTCCTGGAGGTGGCAAAGAGCTTAGCACTCTCGGAGCTATTCAGAAGGCTCAGGGTGGAGACTATGGCTGTGGATGAGGACAAGGGGGATCCTGGTACCCCACCTTGGTAGAGACCTGCCCCCAGCCCTCCCCAAGATATACAGAGAAGGGGAGAATGGAGGTCAGTAGGTGGTGTGGGGGGGGGACAGACACTTGAGAAGAGGCCTGAGGAAGGGCCTCATGTGGGCCTCCGGTGGTCTAGAGAACTGGAAGAACCAGTCTCTCCAAGACCACACATTCTGAAAGAGAAGAAAGAAATCAAGGCTTGAAGTGGGCCTGGTTTATGAAACAGCTGACGTGATGGCACTGTCCAGGCCCTTTGACCTCTAATTTCAGCCACCATTGATGGAACACCGGACAGTTTTACACCATAGGTACCCCGGATGGTGAGAGCTGCTAGGCAGGGGCGCTCCAGTTCATTCCCTGAGCCTTGGGTACTTGGATAAAGGAGGAGGAAGAGGCAGGAGTCACACAGCTGAGGGGCTCTGGGAGGAGGCGCTCAGGAGGCCTCCCATCACCAGCGCTATGAGGGGGGCCATGGCGGGTTCCCCAGAGCTGACGGTGGGAAGAAGGGGCTGGCTAGGCAGAGGTGTACGCGTGTGGGGGTGGAAGAGGCAACTGCAGGGGAAAAGTACCTTCACGGGGGAGGCCCCACCAGCCATAGGGGACTTTGTGCTGGCTCAGATTGTCCCAGAGCTCTGGGGTGAAAAGGCCTCCCCACAGTAGCACTGGAATGGAGAGGTCAAACAGGCCCCGGAAGCGGTGATTCCTCCCAATGGCCAGATACAGGGGGTGTTGGCAACGCGGGGTCTGTGGGAGAGATGAGAGGCCGGTTAGGTGGGGGTCTAGGAAGGGACTTCGCACGAGCTTGAAGATCTCACAGGAGGGTTGAGAGGTGACTGGCCTTTCCCCCCGGCCAGACTACAGCCACCACTCCACCCCCAGATCTGCTGGCTGGGGTGGCTTGTGGTCCAGCAGTTTGGGGGAGTCAAGGTTTCTGGATTTAGCCTGACTACCCCTTCCTGTCCCAGATGCCAGATGTCCATGTGTGGAGACACCTGGTTTCATCCCCCCTTCACCTCACACTTGGGCCAAGCTTGGGCACTTTCCAACGAGTGGGTATGGCCTGCCCCTTCAGTGGAAGAGTTCCGGCATAAGTTTTAGAATCCATCAGCCTGGATCCAAACCCTAAGTTTGGCAGTTGTCTCTGTAAGATGTCTAGAGGAGAGCTACTTGAAAATTTATAGTAATGTCTTCCCTTAATTGTCTACATTCAACCGACTGAGCATCCACCCAACATTCATGCCTATCAAGGACCTTAAAATGTGACTGATTCTTAAGGACATGACATGTCATCCAAAAGCCTTTGTCTCAAGCTGGTGGATTGAATTGTTATTCCAATTATTGAGGGGCATTATTTGCTCAATGATTCACCCATAGGTAGGTTAATAATTTGATGACATTCTTGTGAGGTGGTAGAAACTTCTGGAGACAAGGCCTAGCTGGAAGACACTGGTCACTGACGACACATTCTTGGGTGGAGTATCTTTTCTTTTAAGGCACTTTTTATTCACTTATTTATTTACTGCTTGTGTGTTTATGTATATGTGGTATGCATGCATGTATGCGTGGGTTTTCATATGCATGTGGGCACCTGTGTGGGTGTGAATGTATGGAGGCCAGAGGACAACGTCAGGTGTCACCCTCATGTATTCTGTCCAACTCTTCGTGAGACAGGCTCTCTCGCTGGCCCAAAACTCATGGATTAGGCTAGACTGGCCAGTCAGGGAGCTCCAGGGATCCACCTGTCTCTGCTTCCCTGGAACTACAGGCACGTGGTGCCACACCTGGCATTCATGTGCATTCTGGGGATTAAATTCAGGTCCTGGTGCTTGCAAGGCCAACACTTTATGCCCTTGGGTGCCTTATCTTGTCCTAGTGCCCCTCCTTGTCCTTCTACTGCCATGTTATGAATTATTATTGTACCACCTGCTTCCTCCCATGGTGCTCTACCTTACCTCAGATACAATGGGTCTAAGTGACTGTGGACTGAAATTGTTTCCTAAGGTATTTTTTCATAGCAACAGGTTAGAAAAACCAGTGCAGTGAATTTATTTGGAAATAGGTATTGGCATATGTAGTTAGAATGAGGTAATGTGGCCCTAGGTTGGCCCTAAATCCAATGACTAGTCTTATAAAAATGAAGGCTGGGCTGGAGAAGATGGCTTAGCGGTTAAGGCGTTTGCCTGCAAAGCCAAAGGACCCCGGATCGATTCACCAGGACCCACAGAAGCCATAGGCACAAGGTGGCGCACACATCTGGAGTTCGTTTGCAGTGGCTGGAGGCCCCAGTGCACCTATTTTCTCTCTCTCTCAAATAAATAAATAGTCTGTGCACTGAACGAGATTGGAGTCACGAAGTTACAAACCAAAGTGTGTCTGAAACCAGTAGAAGCTAGGAAGAGTTAAGAGGGGCGTTCTTAGAGCTTTCAGGGGGAGCGTGGCCCTGGCAACAGTGGGGTTTTGGACTTCTGGTTTTCAGAACCATCGGAAAATCTAGTCTGGGGTCCTTTTGTTTCAGCAACCACAGGAAATGAAGGTGGCATCTCTTGTGCTCAGAGCCCTTGAGGAAAAGTGAGGATCTCAATAGCCCCCAACGTAATCTAGTGCCTCCCACAAGGTTGGTTCTCAAACAGCCTGGGCTTGGGTAGGGCTCTATTACTTTTGAGAAAGGCTCTTTGTAAAGCTGTTGGTGTGATCAAAGGACACAGCATGAAGTCACTGTATAGTCATCTCTGCGATAATGCAACATACAAGTGTCCCACACTGCAAAAACTATGTGCTCCAAACCACAGGGCTTAAGACTGGATGAGTGGTATAACTCCAAGAACGCCGCCAGGGATGCATGAAACCAATTAGGGGCGGAGGCATGTGCATGGCTAAAGGAAGCAGAACTTCTGCCTGAACCGTGGCCCTTTCCCCTGAGAAGAGCTCTAGGTTGGCTTGTAGAAATTGGTCTCTAAAGGACAGTGGCCTGTGAGTTATGGGGAAATGGTGGAGTGGGTGGGGAGCTGACAGAGGTCTCACTTTGAGTGTGTGCACCTTTCGCATGATCCTAGCGATTCAGCTCAGCTGAGTGGGGTTTTCTGCATCCACCTAATGCTCACAAATGAGCAAATGTGAAGTTTGTGTGATGCTTAAATCATTGCTCAGCAGTTAAGGCGCTTGCCTGCAAAGTCTAAGGCCCCAGGTTTGATCCCCCAGGACCCATATAAAGCCAGGTGCCCAAGGTATCACATGCGTCTGGAGTTCATTTGCAGTGGTTAGAGGTGTGCCCTGGCACACCTCCCCGGTACACGGGTACTGGGGAATCAAGCCTAGCCAGGCAGGCTTTCAAGCAAGTGCCTTTAACCATGGACTCATCTCCCCAGAACTATTTCCCGGCAAGTTATCACTGATAAAACCAGCAGAGTTATACGTGGAGCTGTGATGGTTGACGGTGATAGGCAACTTGACAGAACCCAGCATCACGAGTGGGGAAGTATCTTGATTCTTAGCCTCCACTCAGGTCTGTGAGGGATTATCCTGATTAGGTCAATTGAAGTGGGAAGACCCACCTTAACTACAGGCACCATTCCTTGGGCTGTGTGTCGGGGGGGAGAGTCTTGGACTGTATAAAAAGGAGAGAACAGGCTGAAGAGATGGCTCAGTGGTTAAAGGTGCTTTTTGAGCCAGGCGTGGTGGCGCACGCCTTTTATCCCAGCACTCGGGAGGCGGAGGTAGGAGGATCACTGTGAGTTCGAGGCCACCCTGAGACTACAGAGTGAATTCCAGGTCAGCCTGAGCTAAAGTGAGACCCTACCTCAGCGGGGGTGGGGGTGCTTTCTGGCCAAACAGCAACGTTCATCACTCTCTGCTCCCTCATTGTGCACTGAATGTGATCAGCTGTTTCAGGTTCTTGTTGCTGTACCTTCCCCAGTGTAATGGACTGGAACCTGGAACACATCCTTAAACTGATTTTTGTTAGGTATTTTTACTTGTCATTTAATTTTATTTTAGAGACAGAGAGAGAGAAAGGGAGAAAGAGAATTGGTGCCCCAGGGCCTCAGCTAGTGCAATAGAACTCCAGATGCTTGCGCCACCTAGTGGGCATGTGCAACCTTGCGCTTGCCTCACCTTTGTGCATCTGGCTTATGTGGGATCTGGAGAGTTGAACATGGGTCCTTAGGCTTCACAGGCAAGCGCCTTAACTGCTAAGCCAGCCAGCTCTCCAGCCCTTTGTTAGGTATTTTGTCTCAGCAATGAAAAGGTAACTAATACAGGAATTTTACAACTGGACCCTGATCTGCAAGGGGGTACCTGACTTCATAATTACCCTAAGATAAGCCAGGTACCTTCCAGTGAGGATGAAGTCCCTTTTGCTCAAAACCCTCTTTCTGGCCCAAGTCGTGGTGATGCAACTGATTTACTGCTGCTCAGGACCACGTTTCCATCACTAAGTGCCCCCAGTAATCTGTATGCCCCTAGATCTGTCTAACACTCCTTCAGTCCCATAGCACCTACATTAGGATCCAGTTGTTCTGAACACCTTGATACATGCATCCAAAAACCACCACGATGCTCTACTCTAAGCCAGGTGGGGATATATGCCAATGAGCTCCAAGCAGCTCCAGGTAGAAGAAAACTTCGGGAAACTGAGACGGCACAATCCAAGTACTTGAGACGCTTGAGGCTTCTCTTCAGCCTGCTGGCCAAGTGCGTCTGTGCTCTGTCTCTGAACATCTTGACTGCCACTAACCCTTGCACGCAGTGAAATCTTTTCTCCCCAAGCTCTGAGACCTCAGTCAATGTATCCCAGTTCAGTCTCTTAGATACTGAAGACAATTTTTTTTTTTTTCTTTTTTGAGGTAGGGTCTCACTCTGGCCCAGGCTGACCTGGAATTCACTATGTAGTCTCAGGGTGGCCTTGAACTCATGGTGATCCTCGCGCCTCTGCCTCCCAAGTGCTGGAATTAAAGGTGTGTGCCACCACACCCAGCCAACTTTTGTTTTTTGTTTTTGTTTTTTCGAGGTAAGGTCTCACTCTAGCCCAGGCTGACCTGGATCCTCCTACCTTGGTCTCTTGGGTGCTGGGATTAAAGGCATGCACAATCATGCCTGGCCTGAAGACTTTGCTTGTTATTTTATTCACTTTTTAATTATTATTTTATTTTTAAAATATTTTATTTTTACCTACTTGAGAGAGGGAAAGAGGCACAGTGAGAAAGAGAGAGACAAAGAGACAGAGAGAATGGGCATGCCAGGGCCTCCAATCACTGCAAATGAACTCCAGATGCATGCACCACCTTGTGCATCTGGCTTATGTGGGTCCTGAGGAATCAAACCATGGTCTTTGGCTTTGCAGGCAAGTGCTTTAACTGCTAAGCCATCTCTCTAGCCCCATTATTTTATTTTTGAGAGACAGAAACAGAGGGAAAAAAAAGAGGTGGGGATGGGGGAGAATGGGCATGTCAGGGCCTTTCAGTGGCTGTGAACAAACTCCAGATGTGTGCGCCCCCTTGTGCACATGTGCAACATTGCATGCTTGTGTCTGGCTGCCTGAGACCTGGAGATTTGAACAAATGTTCTTAGGCTTTGCAGGCAAGCGCCTTAACAGCTAAGCCACCTTTCTAGCTCTGAAGACATTTTTTTTGTTTTGTTTTTTGTTTTTTTGAGGTAGGTCTCACTCTATGGCAGGCTGACCTGGAATTCACTATGTAGTCTCAGGGTAGCCTTGAACTTGCAACGATCCTCCTACCTCTGCTGGGATTAAAGGCGTGTGCCACCATGCCCGGCTTAAAAACCACCTTACACAGGCCTTTAAGCCCAGCACTCAGGAGGCTGAGGAAGGAGGATCGCTGTGAGTTCAAGGCCACCCTGAGACTACATAGTAAATTCCAGGTCAGCCTGGGCCAGAACGAAACCCTACCTCAAACAAACAAAACAAAGATTCCCAAGAACTTGGCTATTCCCTGGAGATGTACCCTTCTCCATCCTTCTCTGCTCCTGGGGCAGGATAGCCTAATAGTGGGGTCTGAGGCGCTCAGAGGGGCTGTCTGCTCAGCTTTGAGTTCATTAGCGCAGGCGGCTCAGTCTTAGCAGTGCCCTCGGAATGTTTTGGTTTATTTCCCTTCCCCTCCTCTTCATTTGCTTGAAGATGCCCAAACTGCCCTAGAGTGGTTGGTCACTCACTGTACCTTTCTGGTCCCAGAATTCGATGCCTTGGTTGGAAAGAATGCTTGAGTTGATGGGATGTTCCTGGGGAAGGAAGGCAGAAGTAAATCAGGGGCCCTGTCAGTGGGTCTGACCACCCAATGCCCCCTTCAGAACTTCTTCTGGACTGATGTACTCAGCTCTGGGGCTGACAAAGTGTCACAGTCCCAAAGGTGTTCATTTCATTCTCTTTTGAGGTAGGGTCTCAGTCTAGCTCAGGTTGACCTGAATTCACTCTGTATTCTCAGGGTGGCCTCAAAATCTCAGCGATCCTCCTACATCTGCCTCCCAAGTGCTGGGATTAAAAGTTGTGCCACCAAGCCGGGCGTGGTGGCGCATGCCTTTAATCCCAGCACTCGTGAGGCAGAAGTAGGAGGATCGCTGTGAGTTCAAGGCCACCCTGAGACTCCATAGTGAACTCCAGGTCAGCCTGGGCTAGAGTGAGACCCTACCTCGAAAAACAAAAAACAAAAAACAAAAAACAAAAGTTGTGCCACCACACCTGGCTGAGTTCATTCTTTTGATCGCTTCTACACTTGTTCTTTCTTCTTTCTTTCTTTCTTTCTTTCTTTCTTTCTTTCTTTCTTTCTTTCTTTCTTTCTTTCTTTTTTTTCAAGGTAGAGTGTCACTCTGACCCAGGCTGACCTGGAATTCACTATGGAGTCTCAGGCTGGCCTCGAACTCATGGTGATCCTCCTACCTCTGCCTCTCCAGTGCTGGGATTAAAGGCATGCGCCACCACGCCCGGCAGCCCACACTTATTCTTGCCTACTATTTCCACCCACCCCCATTTTTCCCCAAGGTAGGGTCTCACTCCAGGGCAGGCTGACCTGGAATTCACTCTGTAAATCCAGAGATTTGCAGCCTCGTCTTGGTGAAGAGTCTGGGACAGCTTGTAAGACTGACTCTCGGTGTTTGCTTCTGGCCTCTTACTTGCCCCCTATCTGGTCTCAGGCAGTTACTGACTTTCTCAGAACCTCAGTATCTGTGTACAACAGCATTGCGTTCATGTGGCTGTTGGAAGGGGCCCAACAGAGTCTAGGTTATCCCAGTGAAAAGGGCCTTCTAAATGCCAGCGATTGTTGCCTAAAGAAGAAAGGCAAGGGCTCTTATGCCAGCCTCTTCACCAATGCCCCTTCTGGAGCGTGGGAAGGGTTACTCCCAGTTCCTAGGTGATGGGCAGAGTAGGATCCCAAGCCCATTCAGAAGGGTGGCCAGGCCACTCCTCTCCCTCGACATTATGCCAGCATCCTCAAGGGAGCAGGTGGGAGGACTTGAGACTGGCAGTTTACATGGGAAGCAAAGGGGTCTTTAGGCGCTGAGACAGCTGGGTGGCTCCGAAGCCAGTGGCCTGCCTGCTTTGGTTTCCCAGGTTTCCATAAGATGCTGGAGGGACATCCCAGAATGAGCTAGGGTGACCCTTCCCCTTCTTCCCTCCGCACCTGACAACCCACATGTCCATTCCCATAATCCTGTAGCTTCTCCCCATGAGCACAGACAGTCTGCACCCCTCTGAAGGGAAGCTAAGATGCTCTGGTTAGGCTAGGCTGCCCAGGAAAACCTAAGGAGCTTGGGAAGCATCCATGCCTGCCCCGCTCCCAGATTTTGTTCTGATAGAGTCCAACTCCAGCTCTCACCCTACCCACGCCACGTGACACTAATGTAGAGCAGGCTTTGGGAATCCCATGGAGGAGGTGCTGAAGGTGGCAGAGATAACAGGGAGAATTGCTGGGCTGCGGGGTGATGGTAACAGGGGACTCTCCTCCAGTTCAGTCTTGCTGCCCTGAATCACAACCTTTGACCCCAAGTCTGATATTAACTCAGCATCCCTGAGTTTTTTGACTTCTCCTAGGCCCTCCCTTTTCCTTTCAGGAATCTAAAGGCTTCCTGCTACCTGCCTGGGGTGCTGGAAGGGGGTGAGGAAGGGACTAGCCACACATGCCCCTCTGGGAAGACTTAACATCCTGAGAAGAAATATGTATAAAGGAATGCATTTAAAATTTTTTTGTTTTTATTTATTTATTTGAGAGCAACAGATAGAGAGAGAAAGGGGGGGGGAGAGAGAATGGGCGCGCCAGGGCTTCCAGCCACTGCAAACGAACTCCAGACGTGTGCGCCCCCTTGTGCATATGGCTAATGTGGGTCCAGGGGAATTGAGCCTCGAACTGGGGTCCTTAGGCTTCACAGGTAAGTGCTTAATCACTAAGCCATCTCTCCAACCCAAGGTATGGCTGGAGAGATGGCTTAGTGGTTAAGGCGTTTGCCTGCAAAGCCAAAGGATCCTGGTTCAATTCTCCAGGAACCATGTAAGTCAGATGCACAAGGGGGCGCATGCATCTGGAATTTGTTTGCAGTGGGTAGAGGCCCTGAACACCCATTCTCTCCCCCTCTCTCTTTGCATCTTTCTCTCTCTCAAATAAATAAATTAATTAAAATTAAAAACTAAATGTATTTGCCAGACATCACAGTGCACATGTGTAATCCCAGCATTTGGGAAGCAGAGGAAGGAGGACCAGGAGTTTAATGCTATCCTCAGCTACTTAGCCAATTTGAGGCCAGCCTGGGCTATGTGACGCCCTGTCTGAAAACAAACAAAAAAAAACTAGCTGTGCATGGTGGCCCACGCCTTTAGTCCTAACACTCAGGAAGCAGAGGTAGGAGGATCGCCATGAGTTCGAGGCCACCCTGACACTACATAGTAAATTCCATATCAGCATGGGCTATAGCGAGACCCTATATCGAAAAACAAAAACAAAAAAACTACAACAAGTCTCTTGCATGTGCAAAGCCCGCTATCCTGGGTTTGATTCCACAGTAGCCATGTAAAGACAGATGCACAAAGTAGTGTATGCATCTGGAATTCATTTGCAGTGGCAAGAGGCCCTGGTATGCCCATTCTTTCTCTGTCTTCCTCTCTTTCTGCTTGCAAATAAATAATATTTAAACAAAACAAAACAAATTAAATTAATTCAACGTAGAATATATCCTTACTAAATTCGGGCCCTAAAATATCTTTCCTTTTGAAAAACAATGTTGATAATGATGGTAGCTGACAGTTTCCTTCTCTCTTTGTCTTTGTGTATGTGTGTGTGTGTGTGTGTGTGTGTGTGTGTATGGGCCCACACACACATGGCACATGGGTGGAGGTCAGAGGATAACCTCAGGATGTTAGTCCACTCCTTCCACTACGAAACAGTCTCTCTTGGTTTATTAATTGATTTTTATTTTTATTGTGTTTTGTGAATTGTTGGCCTTCTGGATTCTCCCGACTCCACCTACTGTAGCAGGGGAGCACTGGGATCACAGGCACGCATGTTACTTGCATCCAGTGCTATGTAGGTTCTGGGGATCTGAACTCTGAACATTAGGCTGGCAGAAGCACTTATTTTTAAAAATATTTATTTTATTTTATTATTATTTATTTAGAGAGACACAGAGAGAGATTAATTGAACCTGGGTCCTTAAGCTTCACAGGCATGTGCCTTAATTGCTAAGCCATCTCTCCAGTCCTTATTTTTATTATTTTATTTTTGGGAGAGAGAGATGGGCGCACCAAGACCTTTCAGCCACTGTGAATGAACTCCAGATATGTACGCCCCGTGTGCGCATGTGCGACACTGCGCACCTGTGTCACTGCGCGTTTGGCTACACGGGCCTGGAGATTCAACCTGAGTTCGTAGGCTTCGCAGGCAAGCGCCTTAACTGCTTAGCCATCTCTCCAGCCCTGACACAAGCACTTTTAACTACCGATCCAACTCCCCAGCTCCCTACATTAAATACTTTTCAAAATTACTTATTTGCAAGGGGTGTGTGTCTGTGTGTGTGTGCGCGCGCACGCATGCACACGCGCCCACCAGGGGCTCTTGCTGCTGCAAACTCCCACTTTATGTGGGCTCTAGGAAATTGGACCTAGGCCATCAGGCTTTGCAAGCAAGAGCCTTTAGCCACTGAGCCATTCCCCCAGTACCCAGCCCCGGTTTTTTGTTTGTTTGTTGTTGTTTGTTTTCTTGTTTCCGAGGTGGAGTTTCACTCTTGCTCAGGCTGACCTGGATGGAGTTCACTATGTAGTCTCAGGGTGGCCTTGAACTCACACAAATCCTCCTACCTCTGCCTCCCGGGGATCAAAGGCATGCACCACCATACCCGGCTTGTTTTATTTATTTATTTTTGGCTTAACCCCAGTTTTTCTTCTTCTTCTTTTTTTTTTTTTCAAGGTAGGGTCTCACTCTGGCCCAGGCTGACCTGGAATTCACTATGGAGTCTCAGGGTGGCCTTGAACTCTCGGTGGTCCTCCGACCTCTGCCTCCCATGTGCTGGGATTAAAGGTGTGCACCACTGTAGCCGGTTTATTTTATTTATTTATTGTTATTTAACCCCAGTTGTTTTTAAACAAGTTTTCAGAATTTGACCCCCGAGTCCGTCACTGGATCCCCCTGTAAGGAGCACTAAGAGCTCCTGAGCCCCAGCTCTCGCCGCTCTTTCCACTTTGTTGGCAGGAAAGTCACAGCCTGCAGCCTCCCGTCCTGCTTATGGCTTCTCCCCTGGACTAAATACTCACTGCCTACAGCCAGGCTGAGTCCTGACCTGCCTCACACCGCTCCCTGCGCAGACATCACCAAGGAACAACTAGGAAATGGACAGGTTCTTGGAGCATACTGGATTTTGAGAAGAAAAAAAAAATCTTTTAAAAATGAAAAGCTTGGCTGGGTGTGGTGTGGTGGCATACGCCTTTAATCCCAGCACTTGGGGGGGGGGGCAGAGGTAGGAGGATCGCTGTGAATTCGAGGCCACCCTGAGTTTACTTAGTGAATTCCAGGTCAGTGGGCTAGAGTGAAACCCTACCTGAAAAAACCAAAACCAACCAAACAAACAAAACCAGCCCAAACCAAAGCAAAACAAAAAACCCAACCGAAAAGCTTTGTGGAGCTGTAACAGAGGTGTAACTAACCTCATATTTAAGCGTTTTAAAAAGATGTTTATTACTTAGATGCTGCCGCTCAGAGCACCCTTGCTGCTGGGAGGACTGGACCCAATCTCTTGCAAGCCTTTTTCATACGATTTCGCAACTGGGATGTGCCCTTTGACCTTTCCTCCGGACACTAGATCCTCAATTCGTTTTCAGCTCGCAGGGTCTGGGGTAAGCTTTGCTAAGGAGTGCGCTGGCGCAAACGCGCTTGGAAGGAACAGCTGGGCGCAGAGGCCTCCACACGGTGGCTGCCGAGGGTGTTCTGGCCCAGCCGAGGTAAGGCTTGGTTTACCAAAGCTAATAAAGCTAAAATAAATCCTCTGAGGATCCTTCAGTCACTGGGACCGTCTTCTCACGTTTCTCCTCGTGAGGCACAAATGTAAGAGAGATACCCAGGGCAAGCAAAATGGAGTGGAGGGCAGGAGCTGGGCCCAGGGGGCTCAGACGGACCGAGCGTAGCAGCTCGAGCCCCGGAATCCACCTCTTCACCGGGCCACGCCCAGTCAAAATACCCAGTTACGCAGACAGGCCCAGAGGAACGGGAGCCCGGAACCGGCCCGGCGAGCCTAGATCTAGGTGACCAGCCACAGCCGCCTGGAGATCTTGATAAAGATAGAAACCACGGGGGCCTTGGGTGCCTGCCTCACTCCCCCCCACCCCCGCCAAAAGTGGAATCCGAAAATAGATAAAATGTAACATTAAGAAGGAGAGTTCCCTACACAACTACTGGTGATCCAGCCTAATATTGACCAGTGTTTTCTAATCAGCCCCGATGGGGACTCAACCAAATATGTTGGGGTCACCCGTGCAGCGGTTTTGGGTCAGGCAAGGGAGAGCTCTGAGGACAAAGGGCAGCGGCTGTGTCCCAGGTGCCAGGCGCCGAGTGCCAGGCTGCGGGCGGAGCGCGCGGCCTCCCCGCGCCCGTGGGGTCCGCACTCCACAGCGCCTACCTGGTTCGAATCCCGGGCAAGGTGGGCAGCCCCAGCGCCGAGGAGTACAGGGCGAAGAGGATCCCGGAGCCGGCAGCCACGATCAGGAGCAGCAGCCGGAAGAACCAGCGGCGCGGGAGCTCCATGCAACCCCAGCCTTGGGGCGCGCTGTCCGCCGCCCTGCCCGCTGCTGTCCCGGGCGGAGGGGAGACGCCCGGGTGGTTCGGGCGGGACTCGCGGAGGTGGCCGCCCTGCCCCGTCCTGCCCTGCCCACTGCGTGCGGTCGTGACGCCTCGAGGCCCCGCAGCTCTCCCTGTGTCCCCGCCAGGCTGGCGGAGGTCGCCGCACCTTCGGAGCCTGGGCGTCTGGGTGCAGCCTCCGGGGCTTAGATTCTCGCGCCTCCCTCTGGGGCAACTCCTCTGCCTGCCCGGGGGACGTTGGCAGAGGTCACCTCAGCTGTTGCGTTCCAGCCAGAGCCCACAGCCTGATGCCCCCCCGGCCCGGAGTTGAGCAGGACGCTTTGCGCCGCACCGTCCAGGGCAGACGCGCGCCATCCGGCCAGCCAGGGCGCAGGGAGACATCGCCACCTGCTGCGCGGGTTAAGCACTGCGCGCTTGGGGACCCTGGCCCGTGCTTGAGTCCCCTCTTGAGGACCATGAGTGAGACCTGCTGGGTTAGGCCCTAAGGCTTCATGTACATGCTGAACTGCACAGGGGAACCGGTTCACCAAAAGATGGGAAGCATTCGCAGAAAAATGGATGGATCTGGAAAGGATTATACTAAGTGAGGTAACCCAGGCCCAGAAAGCCAAGCGCCACATGTTCTCCCTCATATGTGGATCCTAGCTACAGATGATTGGGCTTCTGCGTGAGAAGGAAAATACTTAGTAGCAGAGGCCAGTAAGTTAAAAAGGAGATATAAATGGAAGAGAAAGGAAGGGAGGAGGGTACTTAATAGGTTGGTATTTTATATATGTAAGTACAATGATTGAGACGGGGAGAGGATATGATGGAGAATGGAATTTCAAAGGGGAAAGTGGGTGGGAGAGGGAGGGTATTACCATGGGATTTTTTTTTTATAATCATGGAAAATGTTAATAAAAATTGGGAAAAAAAGATGGGAAGCGTCAGGAGCTGTTTGGGATGGGATGCACTGAGGGCGGGTGGGGGGGAGCTGAGGCTGGCATCCTTTACTTAGTGACTACACAGAAAAGTCAAATCCTTGGGCTGGAGAGATGGCTCAGCGGTTAAGGCACTTGCCTGCAAAGCCTAACGATGGAGTTTGAATTTTTTGTTTTATTTTATTTGAGAGACAGCAAGAGGGAGAGAGAGAATGGGCGTGACAGGGCCTCCAGCAAATGAACTCCAGATGCGTGCACCCCCTTGCACACCTGGTTTACGTGGGTCCTGGAGAATTGAAACCGGAACTTTTGGCTTTGCAGGCAAACGTCTTTCCCGCTAAGCCATCTCTCCAGCCCACAACCAGAGTTTGATTCCCCAGTACCCACATAAAGCCAGATGCGTAGTGGCGCATGCATCTGGAGTTCTTTTGCAGTGGCTACATGCCCTAGCACACCCATTCTCCCTGTGTCTGACTCTCTTCTCTCTGCTTGCAAATATATTTTTTAAAAAGACAAACCCTTTTATCCGTTGAGTTCCGTTTTTAAAAGCTCAACTGGGCATGCTGAGGGAGGCAGCATGAGAGGTCCAGCAGGGAGGGCTCCCAGCATCTCAGTGAAGGGCAGGGAACGCTGGACACACATATCCCCCCTGTTTTCAATTTTTATTAACAACTTCCATGACTATTAAAAATATCCCATGGTAATACCCTCCCTCCCCCAACCTTCCCCTTTGAAATTCCATTCTCCATCATATCCCCTCCCCATCTCAATCAGTCTCTTTTATTTTGATGTCATGATCTTTTCTTCCTCTTATGAGGTTTTTCTAGATGCATTTAGTTTAGTACTTTTCTTAGGATATGACCCAAGATGCACTTCGACACTGTTTGGCGGTGCTGGGCCTCAAGCATGGGAGGCACTTCACAGCGAGCTACATCCCGCTAAACATGGCTTCATGAACCCTCCATGGCCCCTTTCTACTACGGCCAGAAATGAGATAAATGAGCCCATTAAAGAGTGTCTATTTAATTTTAATGAACTAATTGTTGGCGCTTAAATAAAGTTTATAATTATCTTCAATAAATAACGGGGGAGCAGGTGTGGTGGTGCATGCCTTTAATCCCAGCACTTGGGAGGCCGAGGCAAGAGACACTTTGGGGCTAGAGTGAGACCCTACCTGGGGGGTGGGGGCAGGGCAGGGAAGACATAGTGCCTCAGGCTCCTAATCCTGAATGCTCCTTATGTTAGAGGACCCTGGCAGTAGGGGAAATGTTACTCTGCAATAACACCTGGTTTTAATGGTAGAATATATCTCCGTTCAGTTGTAGTTGACAAAGAAGGACTTCAAACTACTCACAGGAATGAAGTTTGTCTCTGGGCTCCTGAACATTGACACCTGTGGGACTTGCAGCCAAAGTATGTAGGGCATAATTTTAATCCAATCGGGTGGCTCCATCCCCATGATTTATTTTCCCCCCAGGTAGAGTCTTGCTGTAGCCCAGGCTGACCTGGAATTCACTATGTAGTCTCAGGGTGGCCTCGAACTCAGTGATCCTCCTACCTCTGTCTCCCAAGTGCTAGGATTAAAGGTGTGCACCACCATGCCTGGCCAAGCTTAACTTTTTTTTTTTAACTAGAAAAATTTTTTGTTTATGTATTTGAGAGAGAAAGAGAGAGAGAGAATGGGTGCACCAGGGCCTCCAGTCACTGCAAATTATTTTTATTTTTTTATTGACAACTTCCATAATTGTAAACAATATCCCATAATTCCCTCCCTTCCCCCACCTTCCCTTTTGAAACTCCACTCTCCATCATATCCCTTCCCCATCTCAATCAGTCTCTCTTTTACTTTGATGTCATCATCTTTTCCTCCTCTTATGACGGTCTTGTGTAGGTAGTGTCAGGCACTGTGAGGTCATGGGTATCCAGGCCGTTTTGTGTCTGGAGGTAAGATTGCTCAGTGCTTAAAGGCACTTGCTTGCAAAGCTTAATGGCCTGGGGTTTGATTCCCCAGTACCCACATAAAGCCAGATGCACAAAGTAGTGCATGCATGTGGAGTTCACTTGCAGTAGGACAAGTCCCTGGCATCTCATCCTCCCTTCCTCAAATGAATAAAAATGTGAGCCCTAATTTCCATACTCCTGACTACTGTCAGGCGTGGAGCAGGTCTGTGACTTTGCCCCCTTGTCAGGTTAGCCCACTATAGCTCTGGGGATGCTGGCAGAATACAAGTCAAGTCACAGCCAAAAACGCTGACGCCACGCTCATGGCATTTCCGACTCTTCAAGTGCCAGGGAGTGGAGTGGGGGAGGGAGAGGGGGAGAGAGAGAAGGAAGATTTGTCGGGCAGCAGAGGAACTTAGCACTGAGGAAACTAGAATAATCCATAATGGGCTGCAAGCACACCTACCCTTGCTCTCGAGGGAGATAGTAACCTCATGTTGCAGTCAGGTCCACATTGCTGGTAGAAATCACCCAACCAAGAGCAGCTTGTGGGAAAAAAAAAAAAAAGAGGTTTATTTTGGCTTACAGGTTCAAGGGGGACCCTCCACGATGACAGGGAAAACGATGGCATGAGCAGAGGGTGGACATCACCCCCTGACCAACATAAGGTGGACCATAGCAACAGGAGAGTGTGCCAAACACTGGCATGGGGACACTGGCTATAACACCCATAAGCCCCAATCTCTACATGGATTGGTATTAGTGGAAATATGCAAAATTGATTTTGTTTTCAAGGCAAAATAGGTTGATTTTGCATTTGGTGACAAGCTGTGTACCCTAATTTTTATCTCTTATTGTCTTCATTAATAAATTTAACCAGGCGTGGTGGCACACACCTTTCATCCCAGCACTCAGGGAGGCAGAGGTAGGAGGATCGCCGTGAGT
The DNA here is from genome assembly GCF_020740685.1 of Jaculus jaculus. NCBI lineage: Eukaryota > Metazoa > Chordata > Mammalia > Rodentia > Dipodidae > Jaculus > Jaculus jaculus. Next base: position 122,350,231 of record NC_059110.1, on the reverse strand, counting down.
TCGAGGCCACCCTGAGACTACATAGTGAATTCCGGGTCAACCTGAGCTGCAGTGAGACCCTACCTCAAAAAGACCAAAATAAATAAATAAATAAAAATAAATAAAATAATTTAGCTATATTCTATGTGCCCTGAGATATTAAATGATAAGCTAATGATTGTACAATTTTTTTTTCTTTTTTTTTTTTTTTTTGGTTTTTCGAGGTAGGGTCTCACTCTAGCCCAGGCTGACTTGGAATTCATTATGTGGTCTCAGGCTGGCCTTAAACTCATGGCGATCCTCCTACCTCTGCCTCCCGAGTGCTGGGATGAAAGGCGTGCACCACACCTGGCTAGTACACTTTTAATTTATACTTCACTCATTTTGAACCCCAGATAAGTATTTTAAATTTTCACACAGGATTGTAATGAAAGCAGTTATAAAATTTAGTACTTGTATAGCTAAGACAGTATACTAATAAGGCTTTTAACTAAGAGTTGTATGTTTTATGCATTGTTAATTTGTTAGGAGCAACTCTTAAAATTCCATCTCTAATTCTGTCATCGGTGAGTGGTTTTCATTTTGTTTAGTTCTGTGTGGGTATCAAGATTCACTCTTTTCCTTCTTTGTAGATCAACTCTTTTTTTTCCCCCCCTTCATCAAACATAAATGCTAAGCTTCTGACCAAACACCTGCCAACGGAAGCTCAGCATAGTGTTAGTTATAATGCCTGGCAGAGAAATCGGATCATAACAGGCATTCAGTAAGTGTTTGTCTTTCAGGGAATGAGTGGATTGTAAGGCAGTTGTCTCGGTTATACACTGTCCATCACTTGGAAATAACTTGGAAATGTGGGTCACTGAATTTCATTCAACTATAAATCCAATAAATTGAAATTTTACAAAACGGATTTACTGGTACTCAGAAAAGCTACACTGGTTAATCAGAGTTGCTAGTACAACATTAGTTGATAGAGAAAACAAAAAGAGCAAAATTACTCTCTGTTAAGTATTTCATTCAACTAAGTGAAGGGAAAGTTTTAAGAAAAACACCAAAGAGATATTAGCTAATACCATTTTCTCTACATGTGTCTTTGTAGCTTTTTTTCCTCATGTATTTATTCCTGTGATGTTTCCTAGTTTAAAGTTCACTTTCATCCAAGTTGGAAAGGAAGAAGTGAATTCTGCCTCCTCTTTTCTTCCAGGGTTACTATACTCTTGAGACTGTTCCCAGTGAGTCCACTAGAGACCACACCCTTCCCAGGGGAGTTCTCCAGGCGGAGTCGCTGGCTGGGGAACAATTTTCACTTGGAATTTGTAATTTGTTTTTTTTTTTTTTAATATTTTGTTCATTTTTATTTATTTATTTGAGAGTGGCACAGAGAGAGAGAGAGAGAGAGAGAGAGAGAGAGAGAGAGAGAGAAAGAGGCAGATATAGAGAGAGAATGGGCGCGCCAGGGCCTCCAGCCACTGCAAACGAACTCCAGACGCGTGCGCCCCCTTGTGCATCTGGCTAACGTGGGTCCTGGGAAATCGAGTCTCGAACCAGGATCCTTAGGCTTCACAGGCAAGCACTTAACTACTAAGCCATCTCTCCAGCCCTGGAATTTGTTTTTTGACAGCTTGTGCTCTGCTGCCTGGCGTGCATGCCCCTGTCTCAGGCTGCGCTCCTCTCATCAGGTCCACCTGTTCAGCTACAGAGAGGGCCTCCCCGAGACCTGCATATCTCGCAGGTGCTTCACTCCCCGCACCCCCAGGCAGGGTCGCCCTCTGCCCCAGCTAACCTGAATTCACTCTGTAGTCCCAGGCTGGCCCCAAGCTCGCGGTGATCCTCCCCGCTGGGCCTCCCCAGCGCAGGGCTCAAAGGCAGGTGCACCACGCCCGCTGGGTGCTTCACTTCCTGAGCCCTTAACCTTCCCCACAAAGCATCCTCTTTCTCTATTCTCTCCATGGCTGACACACTGCCCTCAGTCACTACCCTGGAGCCACCCTTCTGCCTCTCTTTCCTTCATGCTCAACACTCCCGATACTGACATAATTCAAGCCATGGCCATTTTGTTCCTCCAATTGTCAAGTATAGGACTTGCTGATGCAAGAGAACAGAGAATACAACTGGCATCTGAGAGCTTTGTTTTGGGAGCTGGGGAGATAAAAGGCATTGGTTTGCAAAGCCTGTTGGCCCAGGGATTGATAATATCAGGACTTTTTGAAATGTCCTTGAGAGCCTCAGAGCCTTATCTTGGCTCTGAGGAAGGCTCACTCCAGAGATAAGGTGCCGGAAGCCATGGTCACAGAGAGCTCCTGCTGAGTCGGTGGCCTCTCGGGTTCTGGTCCTATGAATTCGACCAATGAGGTTCACAACCGAAGGGTGAAACATAGATTTTAGAAGTTTATTTAGAGCTTGATAGAAAAGGAAAGACTCCTCATGCTGAGGAGATGGCTTAGTGGTTAAGCCATGTGCCTGAGAAGCCTAAGGGCCCAGGTTCAATTCTCCAGGTCCCATGTAAGCTAGATGCACATGGCAGCTCATGCGTCTGGAGTTCGTTTGCAGTGGCTAGAGGCCCTGGTGCTCCCATTTTCACAGACTCTCTCTCTTTCTCCCTCCCTCCCTCTCTGTCTCTAATATATAAATAAAAATAAATTTTTCTTTTTAAAGAAAGGCCAGGTGTGGTGGCGCATGCCTTTAATCCTAGAGCTTGGGAGGCAGAGGTAGGAGGATTGCAAAGAGTTCGAGGCCACCCTGAAACTACATAGTGAATTCCAGGTCAGCTTGAGCTATTACCTGCCAAGGACTAGATTCACAGGTCTATACAAGCCAAGGACCAGATTCCACCATTTCTACGGGAGAAAGACAGGGTTTCAGCAATATGGGACAATATTCCCAGAAATCGTAGGTAAGGATCAGAGTTTCTGTCATCTGGGAAGGGTGACGCTTAATCTAGGGATCTTTCCTGGAAGGTGTAACTTTCCAGGGAAGAAAGGAGATAATACTGTTCACTTTGGGCTTCTGTTGCTCTGACTGCCAATTTCTGTCTCCTATCAGTACCCATTTAAAGCCAGATGTACAAAGTGGCACATGCATTTGGAGTTCACTTGCAGTGGCAAGGGACCCTGGTGTGCCCATAGTCTCTCTCTTCTCTACCTGCAAATGAATAAATAAATATATTTTTCTTCTTCTTCTTTTTAAAAAGATTTATTTTAATTTTTGTTCTTCAAAATATTTTATTAACAACTTCCATGATTATAAACACTATCCAATGGTAATGCCCTCCCTCCCCCCACTTTCCCCTTTGAAACTCCATTCTCCATCATATCCCCTCCTCTCCTCAATCAGTCTCTCTTTTATTATTTTGATGTCATGATCTTTTCCTCCTATTATGATGGTCTTCTGTAGGTAGTGTCTCTTTTTTTTTTTTTTTTTGGTTTTTTTTTTTGTTTTTTCGAGGTAGGGTCTCACTCTGGCTCAGGCTGACCTGGAATTAACTATGTAGTCTCAGGGTGGCCTCGAACTCTCGGAGATCCTCCTACCTCTGTCTCCTGAGTGCTGGGACTAAAGGCGTGGCCACCACGCTCGGCATAGTGTCTCATATTTTAAAAATTTCTTTCTTTACTTATTTGATAGTGACAGACAGAGAGAGAAAGGCAGATAGAGAGAGAGGGAGAATGGGCGCTCCAGGGCCTGCAGACACTGCAAATGAACTCCAGGCACGTGCGCCCCCTTGTGCATCTGGCTAACATGGGTCCAGGGGAATTGAGTCTTGAACCGGGGTCCTTAGGCTTCACAGGCAAGCGCTTAACCCATCTCTCCAGCCCTAAAAACTATTTTTTAAAAGGAGGTTTTTCTAAACTTTTGCCCATTTATAAATTTATGTATTTTGTTTGCTTTGTTTGTTTGTTTTTCAAGGTAGGGTTTCACTCTAGTCCAGGCTGACCTGGAATTTGCTATGTCTCAGGGTACCCTCAAACTCACGGTGATCCTCCTACCTCTGCCCCCTCCCTCCCCCACCCAGTGCCGGGGACTGAGCTCAAGGCTTCATGAAAGCTAGGCCAGCACTCTACCCTCTGAGACACATTCCCAGGCTTGCTGTGACTTTAATCTCTGCTTCTCTAATGGCCAGTGATGTTGAACACCTTTTCATGTACTTATTTCAAATCTGTCTGTTCAGTGGGCATGACTCCAGCCCCTTTTCTAACTGGACTTAAGTTTGACAGTTCTCTACACATTCCACACACTAGTCTTGTGTCAGGTAATACTGGCTCACACCTTCTCCCTGTCTCTAGCTTGTCCATTCATTCATTTAGCAAAGCTTTTCCACACTAAACCGAAGTCAATTTACAAAGTTTTCTTATGAATTGTATCTTTTTGAGACCTATCCTTAGGTCTCAAAATTTTTCCCATTTTTTTCCTAAAAGTTTTACAGAATTACATCTTATTTATTTATTTATTTATTTGTTTGTTTTCAAGCAGAGACAGAGAGAGAGAGAGAGAGAGACTGGGTGCCCCAGGACCTTCAGCTGCTATAAACGAACACCACATGCATGTGCGACTTTGTGCACCTGGTTCAGAATTACATTTTAAATTTAAGCCTGTGGTACATTTTGAATGAAAAAAATTAATTGTGTGTGCACACATGTGTATGGGTGTGCATGTGCTAAAGTACATGTGTGGAGGTCAGAACCTCAAGATGTCTGTGATCTTCCTCCTCCTTTAAAAAAATTTTTTTAAGTTTTAAAAAATATGTTTAATTTAATGTATTTATTTAAGAGGGAGATAGATAGAGAATGTGCATGCCAGGGCTTCTAGCCACTACAAACAAACTTCAGAGGCATGTGCCACCTTGTGCTTCTGGTTTACACGGGCCCTGGGGAATCAAACCTGGGGCTTAGGTTTCCCAGGCAAGTGCCTTGACTGCTCTCTCTGTAGCCCATTCTTCCTCCCCCTTCGTTGAGGCAGGGTCTCTTGCCTCTGCAAAGGAAAGCCAGTCTAGCTGAGCTTTGGATTGCCCTGGCTCCACCTTCCATTGTTGGGGGCATGTTGGCATCACAGAGGCATGCACCACTTGGTGTCCAGCTTTGTGTGGGTACTGGAGAGGATCAAACTCCGGTCAGCACGCTTTGCAAGCAAGCACCATTAGCTGGGTGTGATGGCCTAGGCTTTTAAGTCCAGCATTCAGGAGGCTGAGGTAGGAGGATCACTGTGAGTTTGAGGCCAGCTTGGGCTACAGAGTGAGTTCCAGGTTAGCCTTGGCTATAGATTCTGCTTCAAAAGTTAAAAACTAAGGCTAGAGAGATTGCTTAGTGGTTAAGACACTTGCTTGAAAAGGCTAAAAACCCAGGTTCGATTCCCCAGTATCCACATAAGCCAGGTGCACAATGTGGCACATGTATCTAGAATTTTTTTCAGTGGCTGGAGGTCCTGGCATGCCCATTCTCTCTCTCCCCCATCCCTCTTTCTTTCTCAATAAGATAAACTTTAAAAACTCAAAAATTTAAAAATAAACTTTTGCAAATGCTGTCTGGAGTGGATTGGAGCTCACCTGTTTTGTTTGTGACATCTGGTTGCTCTAGCAGCATGTTGAGAAGGCCACCCTTTGCTTTAAAAAAAAAATAAGGCTGGAGAGATGGCTTAGTGGTTAAAGCACTTGCCTGTGAAGGTTTGATTCTCCCAGTCCCACATAAGCCAGATGCATCTGGAATTCATTAGTAGTGGCTAGAGGCCCTGGCATACCCATTTTCATTCTCTCTCTCTCTGTCTCAACTAATAGAGAAATAAAATATTCTTTTTTTCTAAGCCCTCTGGAGTCATTTTCCTAATGTAATAGAGCCCGGCCCTCACCTATCTCCATTGTACTGTTACGCGTGGAGGAGGACGGCTGGTTGGAAAGTGTGACAGTGTGGCTGTCGTAGGACTTCATAGGGACTGGATAAGAGATAGATGAGTGGCATAGGAGGGGACTTCAATACTGTTGGAGAGGCTTATGTCCACTACTATGTCTGAAGCAATTCCCCCATGAGCCCAGTCTTCCATGTCACAGAGGCCATTCTCATGTCCACCAGCCACACCAGGGAACAATTGTTAGGTAATCACAGGGCGGGGGTGGAGCTCCCATCAGGGGCTGGGACACAGGGCGGGGCTGGATGTCAGCCTGGTTTCTGTGACTTAAACCATAGACACCACCTTAAAAGCTGCCTGCCTATTGAGGACATGTCCCCAGGGCCATGAGAGGACTGGTCATCTCGGTCACAGCGGTGGCATAGGTTTCTAAGCACCTGCTCGAGGGACAAGACACTGAGAAGGCAGGGGCAGGTTCAGACCAGGGCCTGGACACGGATCAAGGAGCTGGGCTCAGGCCCACTGCACAGGAAGGTGGGGGAGAAGACAGAGCTCCCTTTGTTCCCCTCTCAGGACACTGAGCCTGGGGGGCTGGGCTCCTGGCTCCTGGGAGGTGGGGGGTCCTGGGGAGGATGCCCGCCCACCAGGATAGTGGCACAGATCCTGCCCAGCTCTCAGTTTCTGGAGCAGTATGCTCAGGGGCTGCCACCTGTGTGTCCTTGAATGGCTGACAGCTGGGCTGGTGCTGGACACAGTGCCCTAAGCTGAGGAGCCAGGCCTGTGCACCTGGTTTAGCTTTCTGTCTACCATAGCAGAAGGGTTTCTGGGACCAGCAGAATCAGCTGGACTTCACAGAGAGCTTGCATTTCATCCCGCAGCTTCTCTGAATCTACTAATCTTCTCCTAATTGCTGTAGTCATCCCCCCCCCCATGCCCCCGAAAGGTAGGGTCTCGCTCTAGCCCAGGCTGACCTGGAACTCACTCTGTAATTTCAGGCTGGCCTCCAAATCACAGAGATCCTCCTACCTCTGACTCCTGAGTGCTGGGATTAAAGGTGTGCTCCTAATTGCTCTTTTATTGCATGTCCCACCATGCCCGGCCACTTTGTTTTTTGAGACAGAATTGCTCACTAGTCCAGGAGCTCACCAATTTGGCTAGATAAACTGGCCAGCAAGCCCTAGGGATCTTCCAGTTTCTTCCTTCCTTGCATGGTGATTATAGACATGATGCCATGCCTGGTTTTTCCACAGATGCTGGGGATTCAAACTCAGATCCTCATCTGAGCCCTCTCCCCAGATCTCCAATTGGTTTTCAAAAATATTTTATTTATTTATTTATTTATTTATTTATTTATTTATTTATTTATGAGAGAGAGAGAGAGAGAGAGAGAGAAAGGGAGAGAGGGAGAGAAAGTGCATGCCAGAGAATGCAGCTACTGCAAATGAACTCCAGATGCATGCACTACTTTGTGCATCTGGCTTTATTTGGGAACTGGGGAATAGAACCTGGGCTATCAGGCTTGCAGGCAAGTCCTTGAACCACTAAGCCATCTTCCCAGCCTAGATTTTTTCACTCTCTGTATTCTTCTTAAAATGAATATTTTTCCAGGCATGGTGGCACATGCCTTTAATCCCAGCACTTGGGAGGCAGAAGTAGGAGGATTGTCAAGAGTTTGAGGCCACCCTGAGATGACATAGTGAATTCCAGGTCAGCCTGAGCTAGAGTGAGACCCTACCTTGAACCTCTCCCCTCCCCCAAAAAATATTTACTTATTTTGAGAGAGAGAGGAAGAGAGAAGGAGGGAGAGGGAGAGAGAGAGAGAGAGAAAGGGAGAGAGGGAGAGAAAGTGCATGCCAGAGAATGCAGCTACTGCAAATGAACTCCAATTGCATGTATTATCCTGTGCCTCTGGCTTATGGGGGTATTGGGGAATCAAATGTGGGTCCTTAGGCTTCACAGGCAAGCACCTCAACTACTAAGCCATGTCTCCAGCCCTAGATTTTCTTAAGTAGGTGTTTTGGATAGCCTTTGAATAATTTCAGGTACTTTTATTTCTTATTTTTATCTCTCTCTCCCTCTATAGGGGTGCATGTGCCTTTCTGTACATCTGATATAACCTCTTAGATATTTTTAGAAACATAAAGTAATAATTAATTTGAATTAAAATCTTTAAAGCTGGGCTGGAGAGATTGCTTAGTGGTTAAAGCACTTGCCTGAGAAACCTAAGGACTCAGGTTTGATTCCCCAGATCCCACGTAAGCCAGATGCACATGGAGGCACATGCATCTGGAGTTCATTTGTAATGGCTAGAGGCCCTGGCATGTCCATTCTATCTTTCTCTCTCTCTGTCATAACTAAATAAATGAAATAAAATAATGGGGCTAGAGAGATGGCTTAGTGGTCAAGTGCTTGCCTGTGAAGCCCCAGGACCCCCGTTCAAGGCTTGATTCCCCAGGACCCACATAAACCAGATGTACAAGGTGGTGCATGCATCTGGAGTTCTTTTGCAGTGGCTAGAGGCCCTGGTGCACTCATTCTCTCTCTCTCTCCCTCTTTCTCTGTCTGTCACTCTCAAATAAAAATAAACAAAAATTAAAAAATAAAATAAAATATTTAAAATCTTTAAAAGAAGCTGGGTGTGGTGGTTCTTGCCTTTAATCCTAGCACTTGGGACGCAGAGGTATAAGGATCACTGTGAGTTTGAGGCCAGCCTGGGTGGGACTACAGAGTGAGTGCCAGGTCAGTCTGGGCTAGAGTGAGACTCTGCCTCGAAGAAACAAACAACATGTATATATACGTATGTTGCACTTGAGGTGGACCATGGATAATGGATTTTTTGAAACAAGGCAATCAAAGCTTCAAGATTTTCGTTGAAAGAAACATGTAAGGAGCTTGACAAAAATGCATTTTCATTCAAACCATTTTTACTTGATATGAATTTCAACCAAGTTCCTAATCAAAATCTATTAGATGCTCTAATTGGGTATTAGAGTCTGGTTTTATCATTTCAATCAAAATCACTTTTAGATGATTAATGATTTTATGGGGAAAAAAAGGAATGATGAAAATTGTTCCAGTGGTCTGTCAAGAATTCCTTAAAAGGCAAATTCAGGCACTGAATGTAAGCCAAATAGAAACTGAGTTTGCAGAAAGAAAACACAGTTGATGACTGCATTTTGAATGTGAGCGGAATGTTCTGGGTCAGTCGACGATGAATTGGTGCTTGTAATTCACACAATTACAGACTAATGCCTTTCAGATTTCAAAAGTGCCTTCTTTACATTTTTTTCTATAGGCCTATTAATGGGAAGATTTTTTTTCAATTTCTTGAAGATGCCGTTTAAAAATGCTATTTTGTTATAAATGATGAACTCATTTTGACAATAGACTATTTGCCTGCTTGTACCACAAAGTGCAATTGATAAAAATAAAATTGCACAGTTAATTGGTCTTAGAAACAATAGGAAACAAAATGTTAAAATTATGAAACCTCAAACTATGTCATCAATCTCAATTGTGGTGCTATAATATTGCATGCACTATAATTCATTGAGTATTTCAAAATAAATCATAGTGGTTTGTTCCTCTTTTATGATAGCTGTATTAAAATTATTCACAGTGATTTTTTTAAAATGGTCTCATATATCTCAGGCTGGCCTTGAACTCACTATGTGTATCTGGTACTGTCCTTCAACTCCTGACCTTCCTGCTTCTACCTTCCAAGTGCTGATTATAGGAATGAACTACCATGTCCACTCACAGCTTTGTTTATTTATTTTTATTTGAGACAGAGAGAGAGAAAGGGAGAGAGAGAGAAAATGGCCACATCAGGACTTCTAGCTACTGCAAACAAACTCCAGACGCATATGCCACCTTGTACTTCTGGCCTAGGTAGGTCCTGGAGAATCGAGCCTGGGTCCTTAGGCTTCACAGAGAAGTGCCTTACCAGCTAAGCCATCTCTCCAGCCCCACAGTGATTTTTTTAGAAGTTAGTTTACAATATAAATTGAGCCTGTCTTGTCAGCTTGATCCAAAATATTCGCAAATATCTAGTCATCTGTAGCAGTTACCTTCTTTTAAAAAAATATTTCATTTGTTCATTTACAAAAAGTGAGAGAAAGAGGGAGAGAGAGAGAGAGAGAGGATGGATGTGCCAGGGCCTCTAGCCACTGCATGCACCAGTTTGTGCATTTGGCTTTATGTAGGTACTGGGGAATTGAACCCGGTCGCTGGGCATTGCAGGCAAGTGCCTTAACTGCTAAGCCATCTCTCCAGTCTTTTTTTTTTTTTTTCTTTTTAAGGTAGGGTGTCAATCTAACCCAGGCTGACCTGGAATTCACTATGTTGTCTGAGGCTGGTATCAAACTCACAGCCATTCTCCTAACCTCCTGAGTTCTGGGGTTAAAGGTGTGCACCACTACATCTGGTGCAATTACCTTCTTGTTTTTTTTTTTTTTTTTTTTTTTACATTTTATTTTCATTTTATTAACCTATAAGTACTTAAGTTTCCACTTGTAAACATTCACTCAAAATTCAGTTGTCATCTATAAATTAAATTACACTACTGCTGTGAAATGTCTACACATCAATAGCCTGTGCATTCACATTAGGTTCAATATTTTCTTTTTTTTTTTTTCTTTTTTTTTTAATTTTTTTTTTAAATTTAATTTATTAGTTTTCATTTCAGTAAATACAGGCAGTTTGGTACCATTATTTAGGCTCATCTGTGATCTACCCCCTCCCATTAGACCCTCATTATTGAAAATGGGTCGTGCATTGTGGAGTTAGCCCCCAGTTATTAGTATGATAAATGTCTCTGCAAATCATGACCCAACATGTAACTCTGACATTCTTTCCGCCCCCTCTTCCGCAAGATTTCCCTGAGCCATGTTGGGTTCATTTTTGGTCTGCTTCAGTGCTGAGGTGTTGGGGGCCTCTGAGGCTCTGGCTCTCTGATTTGGTAGGAGTTGATTTTTCTCTGAATTGATCTCCTTCCCCTTTGTGCTGGTATCCAGTTCACAGGAAAACATCACCCTTGCTTATTTCGCCAGTTGTCCTTAGTTTCAGTTGGGCCCCTTCTGAGGTATGTTGGGGCAGCTCTCTTCTTAGGATCTGCATCTATCTGGAAAAGAGAAGCAGATTCTCCAACGGAGAGTGAGTTAGCACCCAGAAAATTGAGATAACACTTACTTTTTTGATAGACAGTTTGATAGGTGTAGGCCCTCTTATACCCCGTGATTGATGGTAGCTTGATATTGTAGAGTGGGCTTGTGTTTGGGTATGGTTCTGACTTGTTTTTTTGGTTTTTCAAGGTAGGGTCTCACTCTGGTCCAGGCTGACCTGGAATTAACTCTGTCATCTCAGGGTGACCTTGAACTCATGGCAATCCTCCTACCTCTGCCTCCCGAGTGCTGGGATTAAAGGTGTGCGCCACCACGCCCGGCTCCACAATTACCTTCTTGTTACTAGGACAAAACATCCAACCAGCTGAGTGTGGTAGCACATACTTTCTATACCAGCACTTAGGAGGCAGAGGTAGGAGGACCACCATGAGTTCAAGGTCAGCCTGAGACTACATGGTGAATTTCAGGTCAGCCTGGGCCAGAGCGAGATAGAAAACCACCCAATCACAAGTAGCTTCTGGAAGGAAAGGGTATATTTTGGCTTATGGGTTTGAGAGGATGTTGTATGGTGGCAGGGAAATCATAGCAGGTCATCACATCTCCACAGCATCAGGAAGGAAGCTGTGTGTGAACTGGCCTTGGATCAGGGCCTACCCCGAGGGACGCACCTCCTCCAGCAAGGCTGGGGTCCTCCACCCATGCTCACCACTGGGATGCCATGTGACATGAGGCCCTCCCTGAACCAAACAGGTCAGCGCCATGTCCTTGAAGCTCCACAGCTGTAGCCTCTTCATGAGTCACTCAGCCTCAGGTGTTATTCATTTATCTTGGTGTTTTTTTTTTTTGTTTTTTTTTTGTTTTTTTTTTTTTTAGGAAGGGTCTCACTCTAGCCCAGACTGATCTGGAATTCACTATGTAGTCTCAGATTGGCCTCAAACTCACAGCAATTATCCTACCTCTGCCTCCTGAGTTCTGGGGTTAAAGGCATGTGTCACTATGCTCAACATTAAACAACAAAAAAATTGTTTTTGATGTTTCCAGGTAGGACACTTTAGCCAGGCTGACCTGGAACTCATTCTGTAGTCCCAGGTTGGTCTCAAACTCAAGGCAGTCCTCCTGCCTCTGCCTCCCAAATGCTGGGATTAAAGATGTGCTCCATCACACTAGGAATACAAATGTGTTTATTTATTTGCAATCAGAGAGAGATAGAAAAGAGACAGGCAGAGATAATGGGTTGGCCAGAGCCTCCAGACACAGCAAACAGACTCCAGATGCATGCACCACTTTGTACGTCTGGCTTTACATAGGTACTAGGAATCAAACTCAGGTCATAAGGATCTGCAGGCAAGTACCTACCACCGAGCCATCTCTCCAGCCCATTACTGGAATTTTCAATTATACTTTAAAAACACTGGGGCTGGAGAGCTGGCTCAGTGGTTAAAGCGCTTACCTGCAAAGCCAATGGACTCAGGTTCGATTCCCCAAGACCCATGTAAGGTAGATGCACAAGGGGGCACACGTGTCTGGAGTTCGTTTGCAGTGGCTGGAGGCCCTGGCATGCCCATTCCTTCTCTGTCAAATAAATAAATAAGTAAAATAATTTTTTTAAAAATTGAGGGGTTTGGAAATTGGCTAAACAGTTAAAGACACTTTCTCGAAGAGGCTGTTGGCTTGGTGTCAATCCCTAGCTCTCATGTAAAGCCAGATGGGTGTTGTATTTGTTGCAACAGCAAGAGACCCTAGCACACCCATACACACACACACATACAAATAATTTTTATTTTATTTTATTTTATGTTTTTGGTTTTTCGAGGTAGGGTCTCACTCTGGTCCAGGCTGACCTGGAATTAACTCTGTCATCTCAGGGTGGCCTTGAACTCATTGGGAATCCTCCTACCTCTGCCTCCCGAGTGCTGGGATTAAAGGCGTGCACCACCACGCCCGGCCAAATAATTTTTTTTTTAAATAAAATGAGGGGCTGAGAACGCAGCCCAGGTGGTAGAGCTTGCCTAACATGCACGAAGGCCTGGGCATGACGGTGCCACGACACGGTTGATGGAAGCAGAAGGATCAGAAATTCAGTTATTCTTGGCTACAGAGCTAGTTTGAGACCAAACTTAAAAAAAAAAAAAAGTGGAGAAATGTGAGAAAATTATTTCATATTTACCCACATATTTATTATTTACAGAATTCTTCCTCCCTTCTTGGAGATCCTAGTTCCAACTGGTGTCCTTTCCTTCGGCCTCATGAACCTGCTCGAACGCGTCCTGCAGGACAGGTCTGCTGGCTGGGCGCTTTCCATCTTGGACAGCTCTGGCTGGCGTTCGCTTCTGGCCGGGCGTCCCCTCCCTTGGCCAGGTGTAGTCTCGTTTGCCTTGTGTTTGCACACTTACACATTCAGGGGACACTTAAGTGGATTTCTTTCTCCATAATCCCTTGTCACCAGCACCCCTGCTTCCCTCTTTCCCCAGAGGCAGGGTCTCACTCTAGCCCCGACTGACCTGGAATTCACTATGGAGTCTCAGGTTGGCCTTGAACTCATGGTGATCCTCCTACTTCTGCCTCCCGAGTGCTGGGATTAAAGGTGTGCGCCACCACACCTGGTCCCATTTTTTTCTTTCTTGTTTATTTCTTTCTTTCTTTCTTCTTTTTTTTTTTTTTTTTTTTTTGGTTTTTCAAGGTAGGGTCTCACGCTAGCCAAGACTGACCTGGAATTCACTATGGAATCTCAGGGTGGCCTCAAACTCATGGCAAAACCTCCTACCTCTGCCTCCTGAGTGCTAGGATTAAAGGCATGCACCACCATGCCCAGCACTTTCTTGTTTATTTCTTAAGATCTTTCCTAAACAAACATCTTACAAACCAAGAAAGCCTCAATGTTAGTCATTCTGATTCTCTAGAAATTCTAGCATTAGCTAACATGTCTCCTAGCTATCCATGAGTTAAAGCACTTGAAATGCTGTAAAGCTTGTGGTATTTATGTTTGTCTATGTAGTAGCATGTTAGTACAAGCATACAATGCACCCATTTTATTCCTCCCTACCTAACCTACCTGTATTAGTCTGGTTTTAGTATTATAATGTACCCATCTTATTCCTCCATCACCAACCTACCTGATTTTTAATTTTTAAATTTGAGAAAGAGAGAATGGGCACTCCAGGGCCTCTAACCACTGCAAACAAGCCCCAGCAGCACACGCCACTTTGAGCATCTTGCTTATGTGGGACCTGGAGAACTGAACCTGAGTCCTTAGGCTTTGCAGGCAAGCACCTTAACCACTAAGCTATTTTTTAGACAGGGTCTTGCTCTAACTCAGGCTGACCTGGAATTCACTATGTAGTGTCAGGGTGGCCTCAAATTTATGGCAATCCTCCTACCTTTGCCTTTGCCTCCTGAGTGCTGGGATTAAAGGTATGCACCATGCCCAGCCAGCCATATGTGTGTGTGTGTGTATGTATGTGTGTATATACACACATACATACACATATATACATGTAATTTTTTATACACATATATACATGTAATTTTTACTTATTTATTTCAGAGACAGATAGTGAATATAGGCATACCAGGTCCTCCACCACTGCAAATGAATTCCAGATGCATGTGCCACTTTGTACATCTGGTTTATGGGGGTATTGGGGAATTGAACCCAAGCTGTCAGGCTTGCAAGCAAGCACCTTTAACCACTGACCCATCTCTCCAGCCCTAATCTGTTTTTCAGTATGAAATATTATTGTGTAACTATTTCCCCCAGATGGGAACATGCCCTCTGGAGAAAGCACAAAGGGTTATAAGAATCAGGAAGACTAATCAAAGTCAAATGAGTTGGGTTCAAGTCCCCATGTAAGGCCCGATGCATAAAGTGGCGCATGCATCTGGAATTTGTTTGCAGTGGCTAGAGGTTTTGGTGTGCCCATCTGACTCTGCTTTCAAATAATATATATATTAAACGAAAGTCACAAGCTTCACATGGCCCTTCCTTAAGGTTATGTAAGTGGTAAACATTTGCTGGGGAGAGGAGATTCTCTTCAGTGAAGTTGCCTGCAACTTGTGCAGAGATCTCTAGAGATGCAGTGTTTAAAAATATATATATATTATTTATTTATTTGAGAGAGGTTGTTGGGTGGAGATAGGCTCAGATTTGTGTAACAACTTTTCTCTTGACAGTCACCTGAAATCCCTTCCAAAAGGCATAGCTGCAGTGACCTCAGGACCACCCCCTCACACTGCAAACAAACTCCAGATGCATGTGCCACCAGATACACATGTCGGGAGTGCTTGTATATGGGTGCATGTGGAGATCAACAGCCGCTGTCTTCCTCAGTCACTCCTTATTCACTGAGACAGAGTTTCTCCCTCCAAAGCTCACTGACTAGACTAGTCAAGCTGGCCACTGAGCCCCAGGGATCCTCCCTGCACCGGGATTACAGGCACACACCTCTGCACCCAACATTCTCCATGGGTGCCAGGGATCCAAGCTCCAGCCCTCATGTCTGTGTGGCAAGCTGATTGAGCACCCCCCCACACACACCAACCCCCAGCCCCATATCAGCTTAGTTATTCCTCAGTTCAAACTTACTAAAAATCTTGTGGTGGTTTTGAGTGTAAAGTGTTCCCCACAGCCTCAAGTGTTTGTAGTTAAACCTTGTATTTGGTCCCTAAACTGGTGGAGCCTTTGGGAGGTGGAGCCTTGCTAGAGGAACTGTGTCATTGAGTGTGGGCCTTGTGGTTGATTAGCCCAGCTCTGCTGGGTGTTCAGGGAGAGTTTGCTCTTGCTACTTCCTCCCTACTGTGGACATGAAGTTGTGAGCCAGCAGGGAACACCGTGGAAGAGGGGGGCAGAAAGATTGTAAAAGCTACAGAGTAGGTAGGAATATCCTGAGGCAAGGTCCCTTTCCCCCATACCCTTCTCACCCCACAGGGACTGACTGAAGCCTTCATGACCCGACAGTGAATACCATGACCCCACTGAGGAGGGTCACCCGGCTAAAGGGAGCTGGAGCGAGGGAATAAGAGGATAATCTGTTATAATTAATATAAAATAAAAATTAATAGAAAAAGAAGGAGACTGGAGAGATGGCTTAGCAGTTAAGGCGCTTACCAGCAAAGCCCAAGGACCCAGGTTTGATTCCCCAGTACCCACATAAAACCTAATGCACAAGCTGGTGCATGTGTCTTGTGTTTCTCTGTAGTGGCTAGAGGTCCTGGTGTGCCCATCCCCCCAAATAAATAATTTAAAAAATATTTTATTGTATTTATTTGAGAGAGAGAAAAATGGGGAAAAAATAGGCACACCAGGGCCTCCAGCCACTGCTAACAAACTCCAGATGCATGCGCCCCCTTGTGCATCTGCCTTATGTGGGTCCTAGGGAATTGAACCTGGGTCCTTTGGCTTTGCAGGCAAGTGCCTTAATTGCTAAGGCATCTGTTCAGCCCAAAATATTTTTTTCAATTATTTTATTTATTTGAGAAAGAGAGAGATTGAGAGGAAGAAAGATGAGAGAGAGAGAAAGAGAGAGAATTGACATGCCAGGGCCTTAGCCATGGCAATAGAACTCCAGACGCATGTGCCACTTTGTGCGCTTGTATGACCCTGTGCGCCTGTGTCCCCAAAATATTTTTTTAATTATTTATTTATTTATTTGAGAGCGACAGACACAGAGAGAAAGACAGATAGAGGGAGAGAGAGAGAATGGGCACGCCAGGGCTTCTAGCCTCTGCAAATGAACTCCAGACGTGTGCGCCCCTTTGTGCATCTGGCTAACGTGGGACCTGGGGAACCGAGCCTCGAACCGGGGTCCTTAGGCTTCACAGGCAAGCGCTTAACCGCTAAGCCATCTCTCCAGCCCCCCAAAATATTTTAAAAAAAGAAAAAAGATGTGAGCCAGCCGTCTGCTCTGCCGAGCTTTTGTCTCCAGGATGAAACTTCTCCGTGAAACTGGGAGCTGAAACCCACCCGTTCCTCCATCAGTTGTTTCTGGTTGGGCATTTGTCTTAGCAAGGAAAAGGTCACTGCTTCGTCTGTGTTTGTCAGCATTCTTTCCATCCCTTTCATGAACTTCCTTAAAGACACAAAACTATGGCTCTATGAGAGGTGGCTCAGGGGTTGAAGGTGCTTACTTGCAAAGCCTGACAGCTGGGGATTCAATTCCCCAGTACCTGTGTAAAGCCAGATGCACAAAGTGGTGCATGCATCTAGAGTTTGTTTGCAGTAACGAGAGGCCCTGATGCACCCATATCCTCTCTCTCTCAAATAAATAAAAATATTTTTTAAAAGTTGACAAAGACATGGAAAATGTTAATAAAAATTGAGAAAAAAAAGTTGACAACGAAATACGGTTATTTCTGTAGCTTATGATAATTTAACAGCTGGTAACATATATGAAGACATACCAGATTTCCAGAATTTCATACAATGTGGGAATGCATATAGATAATACAAGTATATTATTATTTATTTTTATTTATTTATTTATTTGACAGAGAAGGAGAGAGAGAAAGGGCACACTAGGGCCTCCAGCCACTGCAAATGAACTCTAGACCCTTGCGCATCTGGCTAACATGGGTCCTGGGGAATCAAACCTGGGTTCTTTGGCTTTGTAAGCAATCACCTTAATGGCTAAGCCATCCCTCCAGCCCTGAATAATACAACTATATAAATATGCCTAACACATGTCATTAGGGAACACAGAGGAACATTCTAAAGGTCCTGGGAGAGCTGAAAGTAAAACCTAGATCAAAAAGAATTAACTGCAGAATTTGATTTTGGCAAGTTTGTCAAACATATCAAAGGCTTCAAGCAGTTAAATAGAATCACTATGAAATAAAACCGAGGTGACAAAAATTTATTTTAAACAAAATCCCTCACAATTTCCTATTAAGTGCAGATCAAAGTTCCAAGAAAATTCTGTCATTTGGGCTGTACCGTGTTTATAAATCCACAAAGCCGCCATGTGAGTCTCTGTGCGCAGCCAAGCACGGTGACTCACAATTCAGCTCTGACTGCCTCCGTGGTGCCCAAGTCAGAAATGTGCCCATCCCATCACCCAACTCCGATCTTGCCCAGCCCTTCTTCTGGGTCCAAATCGTACCTTTGATGTTGTTCTGGTTTTATCAACCCTTAGATCTGAAGCTCTATTAAGGGCTGCAGTTTCCTGACTCTCACCAAGCAAGAGGCGTGGCTAGGCGAACCGACGCCTGTGTGGAGAGGAGCCCCCCAGCCCTGGGCTCGGCGCTGCTGAAAGTTCATCTTGCATCTGTTCCCACACTGGCACACACGGAAAGGCAGGACACGCAGGTACATGTTTTTCCCTGGCGGCCAGCCTAGCCAGGGGTGGGAACCCTGGGTCATGCCCCACCCTGGGTGTGCTAGCCTGGAGACTTGAGGCAGCTAAAGTGAAGGGGAGAAGGTGCGGTTTAAATATTTTTATTTATTTATTTATTTGACAGAGAAAGAGGGAGAGAGAGAGGATGGGCCAGGACCTCCAGCCACTGCAAACCAACTCCAGACGCATGTGCCCCCTTGTGCATCTGGCTAACAAGGGTCCTGGGGAATCGAACCTGGGTCCTGTGGCTTTGCAGGCAAAGGCCTTAACCACTAAGCCATCCCTCCAGCCCAGAAGGTGGGGTTTAAGCTTCCAGGATGGGGGTTTTCCTGGCCTCCGGTGGCCAACACAGCACTGGTGCTTGTGTCCAGCCAGAATGTGATAGGCACGTCGAGTTCCTTTTTATGATTTATTTTATGAGTTCTGTGTGTTTATGTGGACAGGGTTTTACTATGTGGCCCTGGCTGCTCTGGAAATGGCTGTGTAGACCAGCTGGCCTCAGACATGCGCTGATTCTCCTGCCTTAGCCTCTGAGCGCTGGGAGACAGTCGCACACCACCATGCCCGGCACTGTGCTTTAATTTAGACCAAGTTGCAAACACGTTTGTTTAGTGAGAGTTACAAATCCTTAGGCTTGACAAGATGTACTTTGCTCCTTTAGTGAACACAAGTATTTGACTTTAATCTCCCCACCACCCCTCCCCCCTAAACCCCAATGGGGTAGTCTCACTCTAGCCCAGTATGACCTGGAATTCACTATGTAGTCTCAGGCTGGCCTCAAACCCACAGCCATCCTCCTCCTACCTCTGCCTCCCGAGTGCTGGGGTTAAAGGCATGAGCCACCACACCCAGCTTTTCCTTTTTTTTTTTTTTGGTAATTTTTTTTTAATCTATGCAGTCAATAGGATGTGTGAGGGCAGCCACGGGAACAGATGGGACAGGCCACCACCCTCTCAGTACCCGCCACCACAGAGAATTTCATGATAACACCGTGAACTAAAGTTCCCAAGAGGGCTGGAGAGATGGCTTAGCGGTTAAGCGCTTGCCTGTGAAGCCTAAGGACCCCGGTTCGAGGCTCAGTTCCCCAGGTCCCACATTAGCCAGATGCACAAGGGGGCGCACGCGTCTGGAGTTCGTTTGCAGAGGCTGGAAGCCCTGGCGCGCCCATTCTCTCTCCCTCCCTCTATCTGTCTTTCTCTCTGTGTCTGTCGCTCTCAAAAAAAAAAAATTAAAGTTCCCAAGAAGCAACCTCACAGGCTGGGAGATGACTTAGCGGTTAAGAGCTTGCCCGCCAAGCCTAAGGACCCCGGTTCAAGGCTCAATTCCCCAGGATCCACGTTAGCCAGATGCACAAGGGGCGCACACGTCTGGAGGTCCTTTGCAGTGGCTAGAGGCCCTGGTGTGCCCATTCTCTGTCTATCTATCTGCCTCTTTCTCTCGCTGTCTGTCGCTCTCAAATAAATAAATAAATAAAATAAAAATAAAAAAACAGAAGCAACCTCACATGCTGCAAACAGCCTTCCAGGCTGCTTGGCTGAGGGAACATCTGTGACTGTGTAGAGATGAAATATTGCAGATTCGAGAGCCAAATTATCTTTATTGCCCACCTCTGTGTCTTACCTGGCATCCTTGTGACTATCAGGTGTCCAGATGAAGCCGTTTTGGGATGCACTAACACACCACCAGCTCCCACCAACCTAAAGGCTAAGTAAGCATGTCACCAGATGCGTCTGAAGCCCGTCACAGGGACTCCCCTGCTGGGCTGGGACCTGCCTACCTCATGTTTCCACCAGTGCGTCTGCAAAGCGCCTCGGTTCATGACACTCGTTTATTCTGCAACTACAAGAACTTCATGAAATTGTTAACATGTTGGTACGTGGAATGAGGGATAAACTGAGTCTGTTCTCGGGCTGTGGCCAGCCATATGTGGCACCAGAGTAAATTGGCACTCCCTCTGAGGGGAGAGCTTGTGGGCCTTTTGTTAATCGATACCATCTCTCTTCATAGTCTCTCTCGACATCTCTAATGTGCTCTCCACTGGCAACAACTTCTGTTCCCTCCTCCCTGTGCTCACAGTCACAAGGTTCACAAGATCCCAAAAGCCAGGCGTGGGGGCGCACGCCCTTAATCCCAGCACTTGGGAGGCAGAGGTAGGAGAATCACAGTGAGTTGGAGGCCACTCTGAGACTCCATAGTGAATTCCAGGTCAGCCTGGGCTACAGCAAGACTGTACCTGAAAAAAAAAAACTTTGTAAAAGTAAAAAGGAGCCAGGCATGGTGGCACAGGTCTGTGATCTCAGCACTCAGGAGGCAGAGGTAGGAGGATCACTGTGAGTTGGAAGCCAGCCTGGGACTACAGAGTGAATTCCAGGTCAGCCTGGGCTGGAGGGAAACCCTACCTTGAAAAAAAAAAAACAAACAAAAAAACATGCCACCACCATCCGTGAACACTCATTAGCAAGCACCATTTCTAGCACGGGCTCTAAATCCTTATGAATTTACTCTGGCGGGAAGAGATATAGCTGAGGCTCTGGAGTTTGGAAGCATGAACTTGCAGTTGGGGTTCTTGCTCTAAGCTGGACCAAGGCAGGAACGACTTGCTAGGGTAGTTTCTGCTACAGTTTGATCTTAAGTCTCAACAGTCACGTGGTAGTCTCTGCCCTCAGCTTGGTGCTATTGGGAGACGGGGAAACTTCAGACGTGGGGACTAGAGGAGCTGAGAGCTCCTAAAATTCCAGTCTCACTCCCCCCCCCCTTTCTGTCTGTCTCTCTGTCTCTCTCTCTCTGTCCCACCCCTCTCTCTGGTTGTGAAGTGCATGTTCTTTTTTGGGGGGTGTTCAAGGGAGGGTTTCACTCTAGCTCAGGCTGACCTGGAATTCACTATGTATGAAGTTCATGTTTTGGATCTGCCATGTGCTCTTGCCACAGGCTCAAAGCAATGGGCCAATTGATCATACACTGAAACTTCTAAAACAGAACCAAAATAAACATTTTTTCCTTTTTTTTTGAGCTAGGGTCTCATTCTAGCCAAGGCTGACCTGGAGTTCACTATTCTCAGGGTGGCCTCGAACTCATGGTAATCCTCCTACCTCTGCCTCCTGAGTGCTGGGACTAAAGGCGTGCACCACCACACCCGGCTCTCTGCCTTCTTTCCTCGATCTCAATCTCTCTCTCTCTCTTTCTGGCAGGGTGTCCCTCCTAAATGCTGGGCTTATTTGATGCTTGGAAGACTTATATGAAAGGAACACCCAGTTTGAGGGACCTCAAGAGCCACAGCTGTATGGGAAAAGAACACATCCACAAGTCACCCTTGGCTAGACTCCCAGAATCTGTTGTTCTCATTATAGTTCACGCTCAGGGAAAATACCAAGGATGTTTCCTGGGAGTGTTCTCCGGACAATAGTAGCATGAAGATAAAGTGGATTTACCAGCCAGGCGTGATGGCACACGCCTTTAATCCCAGCACTAGGGAGACAGAGGTAGGAGGATCTCTGTGAGGTCGAGGCCACCCTGAGACTGCATAGTGAAGTCCAGGTCAGCCTGGGCTAGAGTGAGACCCTACCTCAACACATCCCCCCCAAAAAAAGTGCTAGCTTGCACAAGTCTGACAACTGAAGTTCACAAAAAGCTGCACACAGTGACCACGTTGGTCTGTAATCCTGGGGTACCCATGGCACTGGGAGGCAAAGTCTAGAGAACCCCAAAGCTCAAGGGCCAGCTTCTCTGCTGTTTGCAAACAACAGAAGATACCCCATCTCAAGCTGAAAGGTGTGGACCAGCATCCAGAGGTTGTCCTCTGACCTCCTCACATGCACAATGGCATGTGTGCACCCATGCACACACATACATCATACACATACATACATACGCCCCCCCCCCACACATAAATAACCCACAAACAACAGGAAGGAGGGAGGCTTTATTGTCTTCTATAGTCTGCAAACCCAGGAGCTATAGGACCAAGGAGAAACTGGCTCATAGAACGTTCTGGTCCAGGATCCCACTGGGCCTGCTATGTAAAATGAGGGAAGTAAGCGCTCAGACCTGACTGGTTGATTACAAGCCACAGCTCATTGGTCAGGTACAGATGGCCAATGGGACTTTTCAGAGGTTTATCTTGGCAGCTAACATATGAACGTGCCCAGGCAGGCTCTGCAAACATTCAGCATGTGGTTTTTCCAGGAATCTCAGGTACATTCATGACCCTGCCCGTCAGCACATGGCCCCAAGGCTTCATTCTGGGCTTAAACACAGCCATTTGGGACACTTCTTGGAAATTCAGTTTTTTAAAGTCACAGGAACTGGTAAGGATTTTGTGGGCTATTGAAAGTATCCAAATAAGTTATTCCTTACTAAACTTTTACATCCATTAATGATTCGTTCCTTGTTTATTTTTATTTATTTATTTATTTTTAGAGAGACAGACAGAGAGAGAAAGAGGCAGAGAGAGAGAATGGGCATGCCAGGGCTTCTAGCCACTGCAAAGAACTCCAGACACGTGTGCCCCCTTGTGCATCTGGCTAACGTGGGTCCTGGGGAATCAAGCCTTGAACAAGGGTCCTTAGGCTTCACAGGCAGGCGCTTAACCACTAAGCCATCTCTCCAGCCCATCGTTCCTTGTTTATTTTTGAGACAGGGTCTGGCTGTATAGCCCTGGCTGACCTAGAACTATGTAGACCAGGCTGGCCTTTCACTGGAGGTGAGTCTTCTGCTTATGCCTTCCAAGTGCTGGTTTTACAGATGTGAGACACTATGTGTGACCATGAATGTGTCGTACTAGAATTTACAAGTTTGCTGTTCATAGTTCTGTCTATTAGAATTATTTACTGGATCTGGATGTAGTTGTGCATGCCTGTAATAATCCCAGCACTTGGAAGGCTGAGGTAGGAGGATTGCCATGAGTTTGAAGCTAGCCTGGGCTACATTCTGTGTTCCAGGTTAGCCTGAGCAGGGTCTCACACTGCTTCAAAAAAAAAAATTGCTGACACTCTATTGTTTCCTTTCCTGTCATTTATGGGAGTCCTTTCTAAGCCAACATGTTGAAATTCTCTCCTGTCGTCACTTGCTTCATTCTCATATCATTTAATTTTAGCCAATGGCAATTCCTCCAGACCAACTTCTGTGAGCATTTGATGTCTCCCATTCTTTAATTGCTCCCTAATTTTCTGGGGTAATATCTCACTCAGGGGAAAGCTATTTCTCCCATCTTCTTTTCTTTTATTTATTTATTTATTTATTACTATTTTTGGTTTTTCAAGGTAGGGTCTCACTCTAGCCCAGGCTGACCTGGAACTCACTGTATAGTCTCAGGGTGGCCTCAAGCTCTCGGTGATCCTCCTACCTCTGCCTCCCAAGTGCTGGGATTAAAGGCGTGTGCCACCATGCCCGGCTTTTATTTCATTTTTTTTTTTAAGAGCAATAACTTTATCAGGAAAACAAAGATGACTATTGTATCTTAGTTGTAGGGTCTCAAAATTCCTACCTTCATTTTTCCGGGAAGACCTGACTCCTTTTTTTTCATGTTGGTTACTCATATCATACTAAGTTTCACATGCAGGACCATCTATACGCAAGTTGTTCTTGTCTCAGATCTTTCAGCTTCGTTCAAGCTGAAGCTGACCAAAGGCAGTGGGTTAATTTTCCTGCCAAGCAGAGCAGCAGTCAGCATGCTCAGTTATCACATCTGCTGGTGCACATCTGCTTAGGCTACATGAGTTGAGGCATTTTACAGACTCTACGTGCTGCCCTCAAAACCCCCCTGGTGTTAGAATTTATGGTTACAAGGTGCCTCCCACCTTCTTGTCTTCAGATATATTGTGTTTCTCGAAGTTTCTGGAACAGACAGCTTTTCCCAAGGGGTGTCCGCCTGACTGACAGGCTCATTGAAGGCCAGAGGACACGGTTTAGGAGCAGCCCTCACCTTCCACCTCCTTCAAGGTAGAGCGTCTCTCCTTCTGTTGTTCTTTGCTAGGCTCATCTTGGGCTGCTGGGGAATTCTCCTGTCTCCTTTCATCCGGCTGTCAGCGTGCTGGGATTACAGAAACCTGCCATGGCCTAGGAACCGAACTTGGGTCCTCATGCTCCAGCGGCAAGCGCTCTATCCACTGAGCCATCTCCCCAGCACCTATTCACATAGCGAGGGGTCATTTTTCTAGCTTTCCAGCTTTTTTTTTTTTTAATATTTTTTGTTCATTTTTTATTTATTTGAGAGCGACAGACACAGGGAGAAAGACAGATAGAGGGAGAGAGAGAGAATGGGTGTGCCAGGGCTTCCAGCCACTGCAAACGAACTCCAGAGGCGTGCGCCCCCTTGTGCATCTGGCTAACGTGGGACCTGGGGAACCGAGCCTCGAACCGGGGTCCTTCGGCTTCACAGGCAAGCGCTTAATCCAGCCCAGCTTTCCAGCTTTTGAAGGGAGTCGTTAAGTTTCTTTTGATTTGTTTTTATTGTTGGCCCTCCTCCCGCTCCCACCCTGTAGTCCAGCATGGAGCAGAGTGAAGCTGGGTCATGCGGTAGGTCTGATCTGACTGGCTGCTCCCATAGAACAGCGGCCTCCGGTGGTAGAGGGGAGCCGGATAGTGGGGCTCTGTTGTTGAGTCATAGCCACAGCTGACTTGAGAGGTCCAGAATGGCTAGAGGACCTCTGTACCCCGACTCCTATTTCCTCTTTTCTCTGACTAGATGTGACTTGCCACCCTCCAAAGCCCTGGTGACTGGTGATGTGAGGGCACAGCATCCAGAGAAGCTGGAGGTTGGCTGTGGTCATCCCGTGCCTGATGGCCCCAGGACTGTCCCGAAAGGGCCTGTTTTTTCCTGATGTGGGGCCCTGGAATGGGGTGGCCCCAGAGGGGGTTCCCCCCTTTCAGCTGGGAACACAGCTTCCGGCCGCAAGGCCCTTTCTTAGCCCTGCAGGCCTGGCGCCCTGCAGCCGTCCTAGGTGCCGGCCCCAGCTGCTCCTCCCAGCTCGGCTCCAGCTTGGCCCCTTGGGGAGCTGGCCTGCCCCCACGCTGCCGTATCTCGGCCTTTGGAGGGGTCCACGTGACGTCATCCCGCAGCAGCACGGCCGGGTGGCCGCCCCCAGCGCACCCCCAAAGCAGGGCCCTACCCAGATGGCCCAAACCTCGGGGACGATAGACGCCGCCGGTGCGCGGAGCCCGGCGCCCCCTGCCGTCCCGAGCTGCCTCTGCACCGGGCGCGCCAATCTCCGCGCCCTGGTACCCGGGACGCTGAGCCTTACGCTCAAGTCCAAAGGATGGGTGCGTGCGCCTTCCGCCCTCTCCCGAGCACCCTCATTCTGTTTAGAGGGCTCTTGAGGGCACTTTTGGGTTCTGGAGTCCAGAAATTCTGAAGACAATGCTGAAAGGGTAAGGTGACCCGGAAAACAAGGAGAAAATTAAATTTTGTTGTGTCAGAATTTTCACATAAAGTCATTTTATTTTATTTTGTTTTGTTTTCGAGGTAGGGTCTCACTGTAGCCCAGGCTGACCTGGAATTCACTCTGTAGTCTCAGGGTGGCCTCCAACTCAGGGCGATTCTCCTACCTCTGCCTCCCGAGTGCTGGGATTAAAGGCGTGCGCCACCACGCCAGACACAAAGTCATTTTATTTTATTTATTTGTTTTTGTTTTGTTTTGTTAAGGTAGGGTCTCACTCTAACCCAGGATGACCTAGAACTCACTCTGTAGTCCCAGGCTGGCCTAGAACTCACAGCATTACTCCTGCTTCCTGGGTGCTGGGATTAAAAGCATGTGCCACCACATTTAGCAGAAAGTCGGAGAGAATTTGTGCACCAGGGTCCTTTTAGGCACTGCAGATGAACTCCAGATACATGTACCACTTTGTGCATCTAGCTTTATGTGGGTACTGGGAATCAAACTCAGGTCGTTAGGTTTTACAGCAAGCACCTCCACCACTGAGCCATTTCTGCAGCCCAAAAGTCATTTTAAAAATCTTTGTGGGGCTGGAGAGATGGCTCAGCAGTTAAGGCACTTGCCTGTGAAGCCTTAGGACCCATGTTCAATCTCCAGATCCCACATTAGTCAGACTCACAAAGGTGAGGCAAGTGCAAGGTCATACATGCCACTAGGGGGCGCATGCGTCTGGAGTTCATTTGCAGTGGCTGGAGGCCCTGGCACACCCATTCTCTCTCTCTCTCTCTTTCTCTCTCTCCCTCTTTCAAATAAATAAATAAAATATGTAAAAAGTAAAAATAATCATTGTGGATTTTTTAAATGGATGTGGTGGCTCACTCCTGTGATCTCAACAATTGGAAGGCAGAGGCAGGAGGATTGCCACAAGTTTGAGGCCAGCCTGGGTATCATCATATATTTCATGCTACCCAGGTTACAGAACAAGATACTAACTCAAATAGGTGGGGGTGTGTCTCGGTGGGAAGCATGCTTACTTGGCATGCACAGGGCTCTGGGTTCCATCCCCAGCACCGCAAAACAAGCAAAAAACAGAGGTGGGGAGATGGCTCAGTGGGTCAAAGTGCTTGCCACAGAAACATGAGGTCTTGAGCTTGCACCCTGCACTCTTGTAACAGACAAATGTGACAGCAAACACTGGTACTTCCCAGTGCTGAGGACGTGGAGGCAGGCTATCCCTAGGGTTTGCTGACAAGCTAGTCTAGTCCAATTGGTGAGCTCTAGGTTCACTGAGAGACCTTGTCTCAAAAAATAAGGTGGGGTCCGGGTGTGGTGGTGTACGCCTTTAATCCCAGCACTAGGGAAGCAGGATCTCCTGTGTGTTCAAGGCCACCCACCCTGAGACTACATAGTGAATTCCAGGTCAGTCTGGGCTAGAGTGAGACCCTACCTCAAACAACAAACAAAAAAATAAACAAACAGGGGGCTGGGCATGGTGGCATACAGCTTTAATTCTAGTACTTAGGAGGCAGATGTAGGAGGATCACTGTGGGTCTGAGGCTACCTGAGACTGCATAGTGAATTCCAGGTCAGCCTGCGTGGGAGTGAAACCCTTCCTCAAAAAAACACCGCCCCCCCCCAAAAAAAAGATGATTTCTTTTCTTTTTTTTTTTTGCAGTGTGTGGGGGTTCAAGGTAGGGTCTCATTCGAGCACAGGCTGACCTGGAATTCACTATGGAGTCTCAGGGTGGCCTTGAACTCACGGTGATCTTCCTACCTCCGCCTCCTGAGTGCTGGGATTAAAGGCATGTGCCACCACGCCCAGCTCTTCAATTAAAAAAAAATTTTTTTAAGAGAGAGAGAGAATTGGCATGCCAAGGCCTCAGCTACTGCAATCAAACCCCAGACACTTGCACCACCTAGTGTGCCTGTGTGACCTAGCACTTGCCTCACCTTTGTGTGTCAGGCTCACATGGGATCTGGAGAGAGTTGAAACATGAGTCCTTAGGCTTTGCAGGCAAGTACCTCAACTGCTCTGCCGTCTCTCCTGCCTGTTCATAACTTTCAAACAGATATAAAACTTGGTACTTAATGAAGTTAGATGTAAAAACTGTTTCAAAGGGGAATCCAAGAAACGGGAACACATTTAGGCAATCAGAAATGTAACATGAATTTCCTAGTAATACTTAGATGGCCAGTGCCCACAAGGTAATAATTAGTTACACCTTCATTGTACAAAATTTATTTGCACAGGAACAAGGCTCATTTGTTTTATTACCTGTTTTCTGCTACACATTGACTTGTCACATAGTTCAGAGACAAGAAAAAATGCAGACACTTCTAGGCGCTATGGATTCTTCAGACCATCTGTTGTGAAATTAAGTTATGTCTCCAACATATTACCACTGCTACATCCTGGGACTCAAACCAGATCTTTATATTTCTTTCTTTCCTTTAAAAAATTTTTTTAAGCCGGGCGTGGTGGCACGCGCCTTTAATCCCAGCACTCGGGAGGCAGAGGTAGGAGGATTGCCATGAGTTCGAGGCCACCCTGAGACTCCATAGTGAATTCCAGGTCAGCCTGGGCTAGAGTGAGACCCTACCTCAAAAAACCAAAAAAATAAAAAATTAAAAATAATTTTTTTGTTTATTTTTATTTATTTATTTGAGAGTGACAGAGAGAGAGAGAGAGAGAGAGAGGGAGAGAATGGGCACGCCAGGGCTTCCAGCCACTGCAAATGAACTCCACATGCATCCCCTTGTGCATCTGGCTAACGTGGGTCCTGGGGAATTCATCCTCGAACCGGGGTCCTTAGGCTTCACAGGCAAGCACTTAACTGCTAAGCCATCTCTCCAGCCCTCTCTCTCTCTTTCTTTTTTTTAAACATTTTTATTTATTTATTTGAGAGAGAGTCAGATAGAAAGAGAATGGGTGTGCCAGGACCTCCAACTGCTGCAAAAGAACTCCAAATGTGTTGCATGTGGTGGTGCATGTCTTTAATCCCAGCACTCAGGAGGCAGAAGTAGGAAGATTGTCATGAGTTCAAGGCCATCCTGAGACTACATAGTGAATTCCAGGTTAGCCTGGGCCAGAGTGAGACCCTACCTCAAACAAACAAACAAACAATCAAAAAAAAAAAAAAAAACCCCAAAACTCCAGATGCCTGCCCCACCATGTACATCTGGCTTTCCGTGAGTCCTGGGGAATGAAACCTGGGTCCTTTGGCTTTGCAGGCAAACAAGCGCCTTAATCGCTAAGCCATTTCTCCAGCCCCAGATGTTTATATTTCTGTTCGGTTTCTTTTCTCTGTACCAAATAGTTTTTGGATGGTGAACAGAGCTGTCCAGGAGCCTCTGGTGTTGACATGTTAAAAACAAAATAAAACAACACGAAACCCGGTCTCTGGAATCTCTATCAGAACCTGCAGCAATTTTCCACAGGACTCCAAACCCGTCCATCACTCTTGTTATCTTGAGCGTCCTCCTTTATACAGCTGCTCCTTGAGAGTCTCGAAGGGCTTGGGGCTGGTTCCAGCTTGGAGAATATGGGGGCAGGGGGTGGAGGGGAGACTCTCACTGTACCTGTGAGCCCACAGCCCACCTCCATCCATTCTGTGCTTTGGCGGTTTAGGGACGCTGGTAGAGCCGGATGATGCCTTCGTCATGCAGACGCTTCCAGACGTTTTTCTCCAACCCAAAGTCATGGTTTATGTAAAACACCAGCCGCCTCAGTGACTTATCATAGTAGTGTTCAGAGAAGCGTCTGTGGTTCTTGGTAATGAAGCCATAGGCACTCACCTGTGAAGGGTGGAGGAGGGTCAGGGCCCGCAGTGACCACTTCCTGGTGACTTCTGTCCCTCGGGATCTGGGCACAGGTCCCGAGGATGCGTACGCCCATTTCGCTTTCCTGCCAGAGAGATGTGTGTGCCCAGCCCAGCCGCCCTCCTGCGCCAAGAGGAGTCCCGGCACTGTCCTGTGGGTTGGCAGCCCTGCAGTAGAGCCTTACCTTGTCGCAGAGATGAAGGGCACTGAGCAGGAGAAAGGCACCGGTGGTGGGGCGGTATATCCTCCAGTGGACTGTGTCCAGGGACTTTGACCTCAGGAACCTGTAAAATACCCCCGATCGCCAACTACCAGGAGCCTGCAAGGATGCGAGAGGGACACGGCCCCGCCACCAATGCGACCATCTCCCCGCACCTGTTCTTCATGTAGCGGAGAAAGTCGGGGTGCAGCAACAGGTATCTGTTCATGTTCAAGGCTTCCCGGAGCGCCTCCTGGGACCTGGGCCTGCGTGCATGGGTGTGGTCTTAGGCCCTGTTCCCTTGCCTGGCCTGCCAGGGCCTAAGTCAGGGTCGCGAGTGTGACTGGTAGCCCAGCTCCAGCTGATGACAGAGGTAGTTCTACCCGTCCCCCCCTTTGTAGCCCCTCCCCTCGCAGCTGGACCTGGGGGACAAGAGGAGGGATGTGGCTACCTGATCCAGAAAAGTTTCGTCCTCTCCAGGGTGTGATTGAGAAGAATTGTTTCCAGCCACTCGTAGTCCCGGCTGCCTTCTAGGAAGTGCAGGTAGCGGATATCCTGAGGACCGAGGACAGCAAGTGGTCTGGGTGTCCTGCCTTGAGGACCCCGGGCTGGGCTGGGCTGGGGGGGGGTGTGGCTCTGATTTTAGCAGACTGTCCAGCTGCTCTCCTCCGGCCTGGTCTGGCCGCTCTCACTCTCACAAGGATGGTCCTTGTGGGGCCACAGACTCCATCCAGACACGAGGCGCCCGTCTCCCCGTCTCCCCTGCAGGCTCCCTTGTTTTAGATGCTGTGGGACGAGGCCCGTCCCTCCTGCTCACCTTATCCAGAGGCACCTGCTGGAAACCCCGATTGCCCAAGAGGAAGATTGACTGGCTCAGGGAGAAGGTGGTGAAGCCATAGAAAGATGTTCTTGTCCCCACATCCTGCTCATAGCCCTTAATGACAGCTCCACTCAATCTGAAAGATCAAACCGGAGGGTGTGGGTGAAAGATGGGCCTGCTTGCCCACAGGTGAGAAAGGCTCCCTGGAGAGGCACGAGTCTCACACTGCAGTTCTCTGGAGACCCCAAGAAAGGCATGGGAACGCTTGCCAGACCTCTCAAGGTAGCGGTAGGCGAGGGGCAGGAGAGGGGCAGCTGGGCAGGACGGCTCACCGGAACACATAGTCGTGGCTGTCTATCTCCTGGCCCACGTGGGAGTTGTTGAGGATGCCCCCGTTGCCCACCACAGCACAGGTGATGCATCGGGAGCTCCCGGCAGGGAGGCTGGCCAGGAGCAGCTGCTGCTGAGGCACCGGGGCGAAGCGCACCACGACCTTCTGCACCACTGAGGCAAAGCGAGGGGCTCTGTTCAGAGCCCTGGAAGGGACTGGACCCTTTCTCCCACCCCACCCTTTCTCCCAGCAAACACATAGAGCAGAGGTAGGGATGCAGACTTCCTCTGCCCTGGCCTTCCCTGGAGTGAGGACTCACAGGACTGATTGAGTTCCATGAAGCCAAAGGGTGGTGCAAAGTGCTCCAGGCGGTCCCACTCACTCTGGTTGAAGTGGCTGGAGTCCAGGAAGAGAGTAAGATTGGGCAGAAAGAGATTCCAGAGCCATGGAGATTTAGCGGCCCTGACCTTCACAGAGTCGGGGCAGGTCTGTGCAGGAGGACACATGGAGGTCAGACAGCTGGGAGAGACTCAGGAAGCCAACATCCAGGGACCGGGCTGGGCCTTAACTCCTGGGGAGCTTTCATCCCTGCCCCCCCTCTTTCACCCTAGCCCCAGAGTCTGCTACCCAACTTTTTCTACCGTCCAGGACCACCATGGTCCAGAGGTGACTCAGAGAATGGGCATTTCCGCCTTCTTGGCAGATATTATGCCTCTGTGAGAGTGACGGGCTGTGGTGCACTTACGTGTGCGTACACAGACACATTTCTCCTTTTTGGATATGTGCGTGTGTACTATTTGTGGTGTATGTGTGGGAGTGAACTTTACATGTGCGCGCAGAGGCCACGGGAGGACCTGAGGAGTGTGTACCTCTCTTCTGCCTTGTTTCTTTGAGACAGAGTCTCTCACTGAACCTGGAGCTTACAATGGCTGACCAGAGAGTCCGGGGATCCTTCTGTTTCCACTCCCCTCAACAGTGGTTACAGGCAGGTACCCCCACACCTGGCTTCTTCTGTGGGTGCTGGAGATCAAACTTGGGGCTCATGCTTGAGCAGCAAGTTCTCTTACCCACTATATATCACCCAGCCCCAACACACACAGGGTTTTTGTTGTTTTGTTTTGTTTTTTTTTGTTCTTTTGAGGTAGGGTCTCACTCTGGCCCAGGCTGACCTGGAATTAATTTTGTAGTCTCAGGGTGGCCTTGAACTCACAGCGATCCTCCTACCTCTGCCTCCCAAGTGCTGGGACTAAAGACATGCACCACCATGCCCAGCTAACACACACATTTTTGAAAGTTGCCCCCATGCAAAGGCATGTGACTAGATTGGGGGGGGGAGTTCTTGAGGCTGGAGGAGAGGAAAGTTTCTAGAACTGGCTTTTCAGGACAAATACATTCCTGGAGATGAGGGCTATGTCTTCTCATCTGTTAGTTCCTGGCCCCTCCCCATCAGAAGATAAGGATTCAGGGCTGGAGGGAAGGCTTAGCGGTTAAGGTGTTTGTCTGCAAAGCCAAAGGAGCCAGGTTTGATTCCCCAGGACCCACATTAGCCAGATGCACAAGGGGACGCATGAGTCTGGAGTTTGTTTATGGTGGCTGGGGGCCCTGGTGTGCCCATTCTCTCTCTCTCTCTCTCTCTCTCTCTCTCTCTCTCTCCCCACCCCCTCTTTCTCTGTCAAATAAATGAATAAATAACAATAAAATATTTTTAAAAAGAAGGTAAGAGTTCATATGTCACACCCCAGTATTGGCATACCCCTTGGCATCTCTAGGGCTGGGGAAGGCCCTATCTCCCTCACACCTTACGGGAATACTCGGCCTGCCTTCACCTCTCATAGGGAAGGTGGTTTAGGATGAGTGTGGGGCTGAGTGGGGTGGGGGGGTGGAGGGGTGGAGACAAGGCAAAGTCCTAGGCTGTGTTTGGAAGAAAGAGCTGCCCCTTAGGGAAGAGGGGTGGCTTCTGAGCAGAAAGCGTAAGGAGGAAGCAGTTGGACAAACTCACCGTCTGAAGGCCCCCCACATCAAAACTATATTTTTCCTCAAAGTCCCACCGCGGCTCAGACTTGAAGTTTTTGGCCTTCAATATTTGGCGTCTTTGCGTGGTAGGGCTTGGCCAGGGGCCAGGGGAGGGGGTGACCTGGGCTACCTTGTCCTTGGCTAGGACAGGGGCTGTGGCCAGTGCTTCCCTGCTTGTCTTTGCTAAGTCGGCTCCTGGAAGTCTGGAAGCCGGAAGTGTCTTTGCCTGGGTCCCTGCGGCGCCCTGGTGTTTCCTGGGCTGGTCCCGTCTTTGGGTGGTCTCTCCATCCCTATTCGCCTGCACAGCTTTCTCTGCCCGCACAGAGGTCAATTCCTGACCCTGACCTCTTAGTGGCGCTGTGTTCACGGTTTGGTCCTTTTCCTGTCTTTGCAGCGATGCCCTCTGCTCGGTGCAGGACGTGGTCTGGTTGGTCTCTGCTCTCCTGCCCACTCCGGGGGTCGTCTTCAGCGGCCCCTCTTCTTGCCCTGACTCTGCATGGATGCTGGTCCTCTGTCCCTCCTTGGTTGCCTGCGACGTGGCCTTTTGTAGTAATTCCTGATCTCTTCCTTTCATGTTCACTGTAAATTGATACCTGGAGAGAGAACTTTTGATGAGGACTGGAGGGGGCAGGCAAAAGTGAACCAGCGTTTCTTCCTGTGACTCAGGCCGACTTTAACCTGGTTTCCTGGGGAGATAAAGGGTCGGGGTAGCACCGTCCATAGCAATTACACTGCCACCCACTGGCAGTGCGCCTGGTACATGTATCTGGAGTTTGTTTGCATTGGCTGAAGGCCCTGGCATGCCCTCTTTCTCTCTCTCACACACACACACAGACACATAAGTAAATAAGTAGATAAATACAATATTTTAAAAACTTGCTCTAGGCATGGTGGCCCACGCCTTTAATCCTAGTACTGGGGAGACTGAGGTAGGAGGATCATTGTGAGTTTTTAGAGAGAGAAAGCATTGGCATGCCAGGGCCTCAGCCACTGCAATCGAACTGCAGATGCTTGCGCCACCTTGTTCGCATGTGTGACCTTGTGCATCAGATTTGCATGGGATCTGGAAAGAAGTGGAATCTGGGTCCTTAGGCTTTGCAGGCAAGCTCTTTAACCACTAAAACCACTAAGCCACCCCTCCAGCCAACTCCTTCTTCTTCTTTCTTTCTTTCTTTCTTTCTTTTTTTTTTTCGAGGTAGGGTCTCACTCTAGCCCAGGCTGACCTGGAATTCACTATGGAGTCTCAGGGTGGCTTCGAACTCACAGCAATCCAATCCTCCTACCTCTGCCTCCTGAGTGCTGGGACTGAAGGCGTGTCCCACCACACCCAGCCGGAAAGGTGTTTGTTTGTTTGTTTTTAAATCTTTTTTTATTTATTTGAGAGAGAGAGAGAAAGGGAGTATGGACATGCCATGGATTCTTGCCACTGCAAACAAACTCCAGATGCATGCACTACTTTGTGCATGTGGCTTTATGTGGGTGCTGGGGAATCAAACCCAGACCACCAGGCTTTGCAAGAAAGTGCCTGTAACGTCTGAGCCGTCTCCCCAGACCCTGCTGGAAAGTTCTGAGTTCTGTGGGGATGGGCTTGCCTCGGATCTGCCAGCCCAGCCTAGTGCCAGGCTTGCGTGGTGGGCGTGTGGCTGTCTCTTGGTTTATCAAACAGTTCTTAGGACTCAGAAGCCTGGTGGTGTATTCATCCCAATCTCCACACCTTCCACTCCAAGAGGTCTGCGGACTTTTACTTTGAAACTTCCACATCCTCCTGGGAGGAATTCTGGTGGCCCACATCTACTCTCATCTTGAACAGTGGCATGGATGTTGCTGTCTGGAAGGTCTATTAATTTGGTTGTAATGAGCGATGTTGAAGCTGGGTGGTATGTGTTACTTTATTCATTTTTTTTGAGGTAGGGTCTTGCTCTAGCCCAGGATGACCTGGAATTCAATATGTGGTCTCAGACTGGCCTCAAACTCATAGCAGTCCTCCTACCTCTACCTTCCAAGTGCTGGGATTAAATGCGTGGGCCACCACGCCTGGCATATTAATTTATTTTTGAGATTCAGTCTCATGTAGCCCAAGCTGGCCTTGAACTTCTGAACCTTCTAACCTCACCTTCTCACGTGCTGGGATGACAGTCTTGTTCCACCATGCCTGGGTTATGTGGTGCTGGGGAATCAAACCGGGGGCTTCCTGTATGCTGGGGAAGGATTTTACCCACTGAGCTATGACCCCAGCCCGATAGAGAGGTCTTTTCCCATTACGCAGCACGCACCATCATGGGCAGCTGATTACCTGCTACGGAGGGGGTTACATGGGTCCTGAGAAACACAGTTCCCTGCTTTGGATTGGATTTATAGGCAAGAGTGGCCCAGTGACTCTGAGGGATGATGCTGTTTGCAACTGCTCCCATTTGCTTGATCTGTTTACCTTTTACAGGAAGTCACTGGAATAACCGGGTAGTGACAAAATTACATACGTAAGTTTCATGTGATTCTCTGTAATCAAATATACCCATAATCGCTAGGGAGGTGGATGTTTATTGCAGGCATTTCCTTATTCTCATGCATAGAATTTGCTGAATGTTGAAATTGTGTCCGGGAGCTCCTGTCCTCTGTAGTGTCTGTTTAGACACTGAGGGAATTTGACCTTGGACATGGGCTGGGTTGGGGTTGAAGAGAATATGTATTTGTGTTTTTAATTAAGGCCTCTAGTCCAGAGGGATAGGCAAAGTAATTATGGACCAGATCCAAGCAAAAAGCAACTTCATTTCATAATTCTAATCTACTTGGGAGATAACAATGTTAGCTCTTGTACTTAAAAATAAATGTATTGAAGCCAGGAGTGGTGGCACACGTCTTTAATGCCAGCACGTGGGAGGCAGAGGTAGGTGGATCACCATGAGTTCGAGGCCACCCTGAGGACTACATAGTTAATTCCAGGTCAGCCTGAGCCAGAGTGAAACCCTACCTTAGATAATAAAAATAAATAAATTAATTAATTTAAAAGTATCAGGCTGGAGAGATGGCTTAATGGTTAAGGTGCTTAGTTGGGCATGGTGGCGCAGGTCTTTAGTCCCAGCCCTCGGGAGGCAGAGGTAGGTGGATCACCATGAGTCTGAGGCCACCCTGAGGCTATATAGTTAATTCCAGGTCAGCCTGAGCCAGAGTGAAACCCTACCTTGAAAAACAAAAACAAAACAAAACAAAACAAACAACAAAAAAAGGTTAAGGTGCTTGCCTACAAAACTAAAGGACCCAGGTTCTATTCTCCAGGACCCATGTAAGCAGATGCACATGGTGACGCATGTGTCTGGAGTTTGTTTACGGTGGCTGGAGGCCCTGGCATGCCAATTCCCCCTCTTTCTCTCTCTCAAATAAAGAAATAGAAATAAAATATTTTTAAAAAATGTATTGAGGGCTGGAGAGATGGTTTGGTGGTTAAGGCACTTGCCTGTGAAGCTTAGGGACCCAGGTTTACCCAGAACCCACATAAGCTAGATGAACATGGTGGCTCATATAACTGGAGTTCATTTGGAGTGGCTGGAGGCCCTGGCATGCCCATTCTCTCTCTCTCTCTCTCTCTTTACCTATCTATCTATCTATCTATCTATCTATCTATCTTGGGAGGCAGATGTAGGAGAATCTCTGTGAGTTCGAGGCCACCATGAGACTACATAGTGAATTCCAGGTCAGCCTGGGCTAGAGCGAGAACCTACTTCAAAAACAAAAAAAACAAACAAAAAAATTTTAAAACAAAGGATCATAGGGCTGGAGATATGGCTCAGTAGTTAAGACTCTTGCCTACAAAGCCTAATGACCTGGATTCAATTCCCTAGTATTCATCCATAGTGAATTCCAATTCCAGGTCAGACTGGGCTAGAGTGAAACCCTACCTCAAAAACCAAAAAAAAAAAAAAAAAAAAGGATGATGACTGAGGAAGATACCTGAAGATCTGAAGATACCTGATGTTGACCTCTAGTCTCCATGTGAACACACACACACATACAGACACACTGGAGAAGTAGGAAGCCTCAATCAAATAGTATCTCTGGGTCTGGAGGGATGGCTTAGTAGTTAAGGTGCTTGCCTGCAAAGCCTAACAGCCCGGTTTCAATCCCCAGTACCCACATAAAGCCAGATGCAGTGGCCCACACATCTGAAAGTCCTTTGCAGCAGCTGGACACCCTGATACACCCATTCATTCTCTCTCTCCTTGCAAATAAATTTAAACATTAAAAAAAAAAATGGCTTCTCTAATATCCTCTCCCTGAAGTGCTGAGGAGTCAGGGGAAACAGAGAGGTTCAACAGTCAGGGAGATTGTAGGACGCCCCTGTTCCTGGGAACTAGAGGATTAAGTACAGATGGCAAGTCTGGGTTCCAGGTGGCACAGGCAGGCTTAAGTCACCAGGACACAGGGGCCATAAACTACAGATAAGTTTGAATTACAACAGTCACCTCAAGGACAACAGAACACACCTCTTAGATAAACTTCTAAATAACCAGGAATGGTCCTAACTTCCTTTTTACTTTGCCTTGGAAACTTATAGTGCCCCAATAACGTACAAGACCCAAGGTGACCTCACATTACCAGCCAAAAGAAGCCTAGAAAAGACACAGACTTCTAATTTGGGGTGGGAGGCAT
The DNA here is from genome assembly GCF_020740685.1 of Jaculus jaculus. NCBI lineage: Eukaryota > Metazoa > Chordata > Mammalia > Rodentia > Dipodidae > Jaculus > Jaculus jaculus. The sequence goes on along the minus strand of NC_059110.1, from coordinate 122,312,773 downwards.
TTGAGAGAATGGAGCTCACTTCAGCCCACTGGTGTAAATAAATGAATTCTCTACCTCTCTGAGTAATGCTTGGATTTCTTGCTGAGTTGAACTCAAATTTTCTTGAACAACACAATTTAGCCAGGCATGATAGTATGTGCCTGTAATCCCAGCACCTGGAAGGCTGAGACATAAGACCCAACCTGGGCTATACAGGATATCCTGCTTTAAAAAAAAAAAAAATCAATTAAACAAAACCCTTAACACAATATGAACCTGTAATCTGATCCCTTCAACAAATACTGGAATACTAGGTTAATGCCTCAAGAATGAATGGCCAGATCTCTTTCTTTTCTTTTTAAATTTATTTTTTAATATTTTTTTAATATATTATTTGTCAGAGAAAGAGGAGGAGGAGAAAGAATGGGTACGCCTGGGCCTCCAGCCACTGCAAATGAACTCCAGATGCATGTGCTCCCTTGTGTATCTGGCTAATGTGGGTAATGGGGAATCCAACCAGGGTCCTTTGACTTTGCAGGCAAGCGCCTTAACTGCTAAGCCATCTCTCCAGCCATAAATTTATTTATTTTTAAGCAGCGAGAGAGACAGAGAGAATGGGCACACCAGGGCGTCCTGCTGCAAATGAACTCCAGACGCACGGGCCACATCAGGTTTTTTGAGTCCTGGGAAATTGAACTTGGGTCATCAAACATTGCAGACAAGAGCCTTAACTGCTGAGCCAACACTTCAGCCCTCTTTTCTATGCCTATTCAACCTCTGAATGTAGTTGTCTACCACTTTTAAATGTAACTGTTTTCCTCCCCACACCCTCTCATTCACCCAAGTCAGGAGTCATTCCAGGGCTGGGGTGGGGGGTGGCTCAGTGGGTAAAGCGCTTGCCACACAGTGAGAGGACCAGAGCTCAGATCCCTGTAGAAATGGCAAGTGAGAGTGGCAGCCCGCCTGTCATTCCAGTGTTTGGGAGGTGGAGACAGGAGGATCCTTGGGATTCACTGGCTAGTACTGTAGTCAAATAGGTGAACTGTTTCAAGTTCCGTGAGAGACCCTATTTCAAAAATCAAGGCAGGGTTGGGTGCTTGGCTCACACCTTTAATCCTAGCACTCAGGAGGCTGAGGTAGGAGTAATGCTGTGTGGTTGGAGCCAGCTTGGGCTACAAAGTGAGTTCTGGGTCAGCTTGAACTCAAGTGAGACGTGTTTCACAAAAGCAAAAGAAAGGGCTAGAGAGATGGCTCAGAGTTTAAATGCACTTTCTGTGCAAGTATGAGGGCCTGAGGGGGCCTGAGACTGTCAGAGTGTCAATCTCCCAATCCCAGATAAATAGCTGGACATGGCCACGTCTGCCTGTTTCCACAGCCCAGTAAAGGTGAACAGAGATCAGGGAACCCTGCAGGGCTTGTAAAGAAACAGCAATCTTGGCTGTCAGTAAGAGACTAGCCTAAATAAGAATGCTGGGAGGGGGCTGGAAAGGTGGCTTAGCGGTTAAGACACTTGTCTGAGAAGCCTAAGGACGCATGTTCTACTCTCCAGATCCCACGTAAACCAGATGCACAAAGGTGAGGCAAGCGCAAGGTTGCACATGCCCACTAGGTGGCACAAGTGTCTGGAGTTCTATTTCAATGGCTGAGAGCCCCGAGCGCCAATTCTCTGTCACTTTCTATAAAATAAAAAAAAAAGGTGGAGTGTGATTGAAGAAAACACGACATTCGCCTCTGTTCTCCATGTGTACACACATGCACACACACCCCCACACACATGTGTGCCCACACACTTATGAAAAATATAGATCCGACTTTATGGCAAGATCTTCCAGGACAGTATGTTTTCTAAGACGTTATGTCTGACTGTGAACACCGAGCAGGTCAGACGTATCTGGCTGTGGACTGTGCTGTGCGCTAGAACAGACACTTCTGCCAGGGTGACACACTTGGTTTTGTCTCAGGATCTGGACGGTGGCTTGCAGCCCAGGGCTGAAATCACAACAGAGCAACAGTCTTTCCTCCCCACTCTATCATCCCTTGCCAAGTCCAGCCAATCTGACATTCTCAGTCTCTTCTTCCTAATCCTGGGCCCTCTGCCTCACTAAAACTGCATACCACACATCTGGGTTTCGTCAAGTTATTTCTTGCCCTAAAAACTTGGGTGTGGGGGGATGAAGAGATGCTGAGTGGTTAAGGCGCTTGCCCGCTAAGCCTGAAGGCCCAGGTTTGAATCCCCAGTATCCACGTAGAGCCAGATGCACAAAGTAACACATGCTACTGGAGTGTGCAGTGGTCATTGGCCCTGGCGCACTCCTCTCTCTCTCCCTGCAAATAAATACATAAGTGAGAATTTAGGGCTGGAGAGATGGCCTAACAGTTAAGGTGCAAAGCCTAAGGACCCATGTTCGACTCCTCAGATCCCACGTAAGCCCCATGCACAAGGTGACCACGTATGGCACACACATCTGGAGTACCGCTGCAGTGGCTGGAGGCCCTGGCATGCCAATTCTCTCTCTCTCTCTCATAAAAAATTTTTAAAAAAAAAATTTTTTTGTTGTTCATTTTTTATTTATTTATTTGAGAGTGACAGAGAGAGATAGAAAGAGACAGAGAGAGGGAGAGATTGAGAACAGGTGCACCAGGGCTTCCAGCCACTGCAAACGAACACCAGATGTGTGCGCCCCCTTGTGCATCTGGCTAACGTGGGTCCTGGGGAACCGAGCCTCGAACCGGGGTCCTTAGGCTTCACAGGCAAGCGCTTAACCGCTAAGCCATCTCTCCAGCCCATAAAAAATTTTTAATTGTGTGTTTGTATGTGTGTGAGTGTGGGCGCCCATATGCCGCCACGTGCGTATGGAGGTCAGAGGACAACAACGGAGCTGTCCTTACCTTTCTCCTCCTTTGAAACAGAGCCTCTTGTTCTCCTTGCTGTCATTACACTGTGTTTGCCTAGCTCACTGATCTGTGAGCTTCCAGAAAGTTCTGTCTCTACCTCCCATATTGTCATCAGCATCCTGGGATTACAGAAGTCTACCACAGTTTCCAGTTTTATGTGGGCTCTGGGGATCCAAATACTAATATTCAGCCTTGAAGGACGGCACCTTACCCACTGAGCCAGCTCCCCAGGCCCTGGTTTTGTTGTTTGTTTTAAAAATATATTTATTTAATTGAGAGAAAGAGATTCCAAACACATGCACAACTTTGCGCGCCTGATTTACGTGCGTACTGGGGAATTGAACCCAGGCCCACGGGTTTTGCAAGCAAGCTCATTTAACCGCTGAACCATCTCCCCTTCTTTTTGGGTTTTGAGACAGGGACTCATAGAGCCCAGGCTGGCTCGGAACTCTCTGTAAAGTTCAGACTGGCCTCAAACTTATGATGATCCTCCTACCTCATTCTCCCAAGTGCTAGGATTACAGGCATGTGCCACCATGCACCATTTCGTTAACATTTCTGATAGCTATAGAATCAAGTTTAAATATGTGGTCTGTTGTTATTTAAAAGTATAAATCCATTAGATCTTCTGTCTTTTGTTTTTAAAATATTTTTGATTTATTTGTTTGAGATGAGAGAGAGAGAGAATGAGAATGGGTGCACCAGGGCCTCTTGCCAGTGTAAATGAACTCCACACACATGCACCACTTTGTGCAACTGGTTTTACTTGGGTCCTAGGATATTGAATCCAGGCCAACCCAGGCCAGCAGGCTATGCAAACAAGTGCCTTTAACCACTGGGCCACCTCCCCAGCCCGATTGCATTATTTCATCAAGAAGCATTTATAGGGCTGGAGAGAGGGCTTAGCGGTTAAGCGCTTGCCTGTGAAGCCTAAGGACCCCGGTTCGAGGCTCGGTTCCCCAGGACCCACGTTAGCCAGATGCACAAGGGGGCGCACGCGTCTGGAGTTCGTTTGCAGAGGCTGGAGGCCCTGGCGCGCCCATTCTCTCTCTCTCCCTCTATCTGTCTTTCTCTCTGTGCCTGTCGCTCTCAAATAAATAAATAAATAATTAAAAAAAAAAAAAGAAGCATTTATAAAGCACCTACGCTGTGCCCGGAGCCTGCCCAAACTGCTGAGCAAATGTAGACAAATTAGACAGTGCCAACCCGCCACATACGGACGGTGGCCGAAAAACCCAAGCCCTGGGCCTGGAACATGAAGTCATGGTGAGCGTGATAGCGGCGGGTAGAGGGGGAGCTGGCGGCAGGGGGACCAGGCTGTACTGTCTGCTCATCTGTAAAAGGGCGGCCAGTGGTGACAGCTGATCTACCAGAGAGGCTTGATGGACACTGAGTAACCCTGACTGTCTGAGACCAGAGCCGGGCCCTGCGTGAGCACGGAAGTCAGTCATTCGCTGCTCTGACAGTCTGAACATGCACTGACCTTTCCCATTTCTGGGCCATCGCTTCTGCTGTTTCTCGAGTCTGCATTGCCTCTGCTTATTGAAGTGTCACACAGCTTCAGGCACCCTGAAAATCCTATGCCTCCGTGTCGTGCCCTGGTTGGAGTCATCTTTCCAGTTTCTTGAATAGCAATTGTCCCATTTGAGTTTTACTGCCGATGCTACCAGCAGCCACATCACCCGGGCTTCATTTTCTTTAATTTTGTGTGCCTCTCTCCCCCATTGGAGTTTAAGTCTCTTAGAAGCTCACCCGTAGGAGGTAATGGGACAGGCTTCCTGCGTAAGCATGAGAGCCTGAGGGGGCCTGAAAACATGAGTTCATATCTCCTATAACCCCAGTCTTGCAAACCCAGGAAATCGGTCAAAACAGCAAGCTCTGGTAACAGTAAGAGTGACTCAAACAAGAATAGATGAAAGGCCTGGCATGTGGAGCACGCTGTTAACCTGTAACCCCAGCGCCCAGAAGGCAGAGGTAGGAAGGAGGATCGCCATGAGTTCGAGGCCATCCTGAGACTACATAGTGAATTCCAGGTTAGCCTGAGCTAAAGTGAGACCCTACCTTGAAAAACAAAAGAGAGAGAGAGAGACTTCCTAGCAAACAGGCAGATCTCCAGCAATACAGTCCTCTTTGCAGACTCTGAGAAAACCATTTTTGTTTCTCTAGTCTTAAATTTTGAAAACAATACATTTTTCTCACAGAGCTAAAAATTAAAATAAAATAAAAACCCAACAATACAGAGAAGTAAAGCAGGAAACAAGAGCCTCCTCATCCCACACCTTCCTCGGGTCGCTTGGGGATAAGCAACGCTTCTGTCATCACGGCTAATGCTCTCACACCGGCCCTGTTCCGGGGGTTTTTGTAAACCATTGTTACTATGATGAGAGCTCACACGGCGAGTCACCCAGAACCCCATTGCCAAGCACGTCACGGGCCGGGATCCAAACCCAGGCATTTTGTCCTACAGCCCATGCTCACTGTCTGAAATCAGTTTATCCCACCACACCCACTATTCCACAGGGAAACTCTTTATTTTCAATATTTTATTTCTTTATTTTGGTTTTTCAAGCTAGTGTCTCTCTTTAGTCCAGGCTGACCTGGAATTCACTCTATAGCCCCAGGGTGGCCTTGAACTCATGGCAATCCTCCTACCTCTGCCTCCCAAGTGCTGGGATTAAAGGTGTGCGCCATTATGCCCAGCTCCTGTTTGTGGTGTGTTTTTTTTTTTTTTTTTTTGAGACAAGGTCTCACTCTGTAGCCTAGGCTAACCTTAAACTCATGGCAATCCTCCTGCCTCAGCTTCCCTAAGTGCTGGGATTACAAGTGTGAACCATCACGTCCAATTCTCCAGAAGGTCCTTGGAAGGATTCACTTGGGGTACAGCACTGGCACTTCCCGTCCCAAGTAGGAGGTCTTGCATCTTACTGACACACATTTTGGGGTGACTGTGTCTTTGGAGACAAGTACAATATCGTGGGATAAACCTTCACTGCAGGACATGGCAGATGACATGAAAGAACAAACTCTGACTCAGTCCTTATTACTCAGCCCTCTGCAGACTTGGTCCATGATGTCTCAATTCCTGCCTCCCCATGAGCCCCCTCGTATCTGGGACACCTTGGTCACCACCATCACCTCCATCTTCTCTCCCACATTCTCCCACTGGTCCTCCCTGGCACTGGTTCTTCTCAGGACTCCTGACCCCAACGCTTCCCTGTGGACCTAGGGGTGGCTTAGAGATACCCCACCCCCACCCCCGCCCAGCATCTTCAAGCACAGACTTCCCGTTTCCTCGGGTGAGTGAGGAGAAACTGAGAAGGTCCCGCGTCTTACCTGGAGGGCTTGGTGCTCTGCTCCTTTACAAAGGAGGACAGAGTGAAGAGCACGATCAACACAGCCAAAACCAGGACACCTTGACAGACTCTTCCTGAACAGAACTTCATGGTGGCAGGCTGGGCCTAAAGGTGATTTCTGCATATCCTGGGGCTTGATGAAGATGGTAGATAGCCTCTCTGCTCAGGGGAGCTCCCGCCCTTCATCTTAACAATGGGCCACACCAGGGAGCCAGAGCCTGCCCTCTCTTCCAGGTAAAGGAGGAGCCAGATTTGCCACTTTAGGGGCTGGCCTCACTAGAAGGAAGAGACACTCCTTCTCTTCAAACAAGTTCACCTCTCTCTCTCTCTCTCTCTCTTTCTCTTAATTTCTGGACATAGAACTTTAGGAGAATGTGGACCCGTCACACACAACTTCATCATATCACTTCATCTCCCTGCCTCATTCACAAACGGGAGGAGCAGAGGTACCCTTCACATGCAGGGCCTGGCTCCCCGTGGGCACCTCACACGTGGGCACCACTGCCTGTTATTTCTGGCTGCTTCTCTGGAATCATTACAGGAACAGCAATGAGCCTCGTGTCTGAGCCTCAGTCTCAGCCAGGCACTGCAGAAGGTTTCATGGAAAGACTCTCATGGAACCCGTGTGGCCCCGTAGGATCTGGGTTTGACTGTGACCCCCACTTTACCATTGAGGAAACTACCTCTGTGTGCCAGCACCACACCAGAGCACAAGAGACAGACAGACAGCCCGGCTGGCATGGGTCCAGACCAGTGGGTTCAGACTGCGTCCTTTCTCTCTGCCAGCAGTGCCTCTGAGAATCATTAACTCTGATTTTGTGTGTGTGTGTGTGTGTGTGTGTGTGTGTGTGTGTGTGTTTTTCTTCCCCCTGAGGTAGAGTCTTGCTCTAGCGGAGGCTGACCTGGAATTCACTATGTAGTCTCAGGGTGGCCGAACTCTTGTCGATCCTCCTACCTCTGCCTCCCGAGTGTTGGGATTAAAGGTATGTGCCACCATGCCTGGCAGTAACTCTGATTTTAAAGACAGAGAAGAAAGAAAAGAAACATAACAGTATGGGGAAAAAATATACGTTGACCTAAAACAATAAAAACAAATCTAGTTCTACACGAAACTTAGGCCAGGTGTGGTGGTACAAATCCCATGCTCATGACAATACGGGAGGTAGAGACAGAACTTTCTGGAAGCTCACAGATCAGTGAGCTAGGCAAACACAGTGTAACGACAGCAAGAAGAACAAGAGGCTCTGTTTCAAATGAGGAGAAAGGTAAGGACAGCTCCGTCGTTGTCCTCTGACCTCCATACGCACTTGGTGGCATATGTGCGCCCACACTCACACACATACAAACACACAATTGAAAAAAATTACGTGAGAGAGAAAGAATTGGCAGGCCAGGGCCTCCAGCCACTGCAGTGGTACTCCCTACCTTAAGAAACAAAAACACCTTAGAACAATCTCAGGAAATATGGTGAATTATTCATGCAAAAAGTTTTGGGGAGGGAGGGCTAATCAAAATCTAAGAGGATGCAAATAAATCATATGGAATCCTCTGGTTTTGGACAATGGAACACTCAGGAGCTGTTGATCATTGCTAGAAAATTTTCAGTGCCAGGGATGGGATACCTCCAGTGAGTTGTTGGCCAGGGAGGTCCCTGATGCCCCCAAAGCATTATAGGCCATTGCCAAGGCCCTTGGTTTCCCACCAGGAATCGTTGGTAAGACCCTATTGCTGAGGACTCCACATACTTGGGCTGCAAGGCCACTGAGAAATCCTGCTGGAGCTGAGCTGAAAACCTCCTCCATGTAGACTAGCTGACAGAAAGCTGGAAGAAGCCATGCTGTATGCAGTTCAATGGGAGAAAGAGATACCACCAGTGAAGATACTCAACAGTGGACACTGCAAGCCTTATAATTGGCCAGCCAGCCCAAATGAGCCAATGGGTGCAATAGTGGCATGTCTGTCATGGTGGAAACCAACTGTCCACCAACTGGACTGGAGGCCTGCTCCATGGGGGGGGGGGGAGAGAACACATCCCTGATACTGGAAACTTAAAACAGGGGTAGTCATGAGCCCTAGGGGTGTAACATCTGCTGATGTCTGGATAAGTGTATATACTATGCTTATCAAACTGCCCAGTAAGCACTTCTCTTAATATTCATACCCTTATATTAACACTACTCTCACTTTGGGTAGAGAATCTTCTCTTTTCAGATGGCAGTGATCTTGGGATGACTCAGAAGGTATCATAGTGCTGGAAAGAAGTGACTGGAGTACTGAGTAACATTTAGATCGCACCTTCCAAGGCTCAGGGTCTAATGTGGAAGAGGTGGTGGAAAGAATGTAAGAGCCAAAGAGAGGGCAGGACTCCTTACAACATGCTCCTTCAGACACAAAATGGCCTGGATATCCATGACCTCACCGTGCCTGACACTACCTACACAAGACCATCATAAGAGGAGGAAAAGATGATGACATCAAAATAAAAGAGAACATGGGGGCTCCCAAATTCATCAAACAAAATAAAAGAGAGACTGATTGAGATGGGGAGGGGATATTTTGGAGAATGGAATTTCAAAGGGGAAAGTGGGCGAGGGGAGGAAGGGTATTACCATGGGATATTTTTTATAATCATGGAAAATATTAATAAAAATTGAGAGAAAAAAAAAAAAAACCAAACCAAAAAAAAAGTTCTGGGCTGGAGATATGACTTAGCAGTTAAGGCGCTTGCCTGTGAAGCCTAAGGACCCAGGTTCGACTCCTCAGGACCCACATAAGCAAGATACACAAGGTGGTGCATGTATCTGGAGTTTGTTTGCAATGGCTGGAGGCCCTGGTGCGCCCATTTTCACTCTCTCTGTCTCTTTCTGTCTCTCAAATAAAATAAAATAAAATATAATAACTTCCTTTAAAAAAACAACAACAACAAAGTCTTGGCTCCGGTGTGCTAACAGGCCCACGGGTTTCTGAGCAGGCAAGGTGAGAGGTAAGATTCGTGTCACTGCAAGGGTGAAGCCCTGGAGGCTTGGGGACCGTGGTTCATTGCTCACGCCTATCAACGCTGCTTCCGCGTTTGTGTCCAAAGCCCTTGGCTTCCACCCATGGCCTGCGCCAACGAGCGCCCAAGCAGGCTCCCCCAGGGAGGATGAGGAAGGTACGATCATGTTCCTGAGAAGCAGAGCTGTGCAAATTAATGGGGTTTTTTAATCTGTCTTTCACCCTCTGCCTTTAAACTACACATTCGCTTTCTGCTCTCGGCCATCCCAGCGCCTTCTCTCAAAGCCAGGCGGACGGGTGCACTCTGGAAGGCGGTGGCTCACCTCCAGCACCCCCATCCCCCCCTCCCCCTGCAAGGCGGCCTGTCCCTCCTCCCTCTCCGTGCTCCCAATAAGGCCATGGCTGGCTGTCCTTTGGCCTTCCACGGAATGCTGAGCCAACATGGATAACGAGTGAGTTGCCTCTGGCTTCCTTCATGGGTTGGCTGTGGGGGATCTGGGGAGCAGCTGGTGGGGGTGGAATAATCCCTAGTTCATTTCCAGAGTCCAGAGCTGCTGGGCAGGATGGGAGAGCCAGAGAAATTCAGTTTAGGGCAAAATTTTATTTGTATTATTGAAGGGTTAATAGCCTTCCCTGAAAACCACAGGGAACTATAGAGTTCATAACAACTAACCTTAAGATTAGAAGGCCAGGGGCTATAGAGAGATGGCTTAGCAGTTAAACACTTGCCTGTGAAGCCTAAGGACCGCAGTTCAAGGCTCGATTTCCCAGGACCCACGTTAGCCAGATGCACAAGGGGGTGCATGCGTCTAGAATTCGTTTGCAGCTACTGGAAGCTCTGGAGTGCCCATTCTCTCTGTCTCTTTGTCTCTCTCTCTCTCTGTGTCGCTCTCAAATAAATAAAAACAAACAAACAAAAGATTAGAAGGCCAAGCCTGTGTGGTGGCACATACTTTAATCCCAGCACTCGGGAGGCAGAGGTAGGAGGATTGCCATGGGTTCAAGGCCACCCTGAGACTACATAGTGAATTCCAGGTCAGCGTGGACTAGAGTGAAACCCTACCTAAAAGAAAGATGAGAAGGCTGTGAAGAATGCAGACTATGTCCTCCCTAGTCAATTCTGCTAAAGAGCCTATTCTGAGCAAATAACTTGATGCCTTATCTGCTTTCCTTGGACCTGCAGCTGACTCAGTTTGTGTGCCTTAGCATCCTCCTAGGTCTGAACTACAGCCTGACTGGGTGCCTTAGCCTCCACCTCCAGGAAGGCTGCAGCCCCTCGCTCTACCTCTCAGTAAGCAGTCTGTCTGTAGAGATCAAGTCCCGTGTTCTTTGTTGCTTCCTTACAATTATTATTTTAAAAATACATGTTTAAAGCTGGGTTTGGTGGCGCACGCCTTTGATCCCCGCACTGGGGAGAGGCAGAGGTAAGAGGAGCGCCATGAGTTCAAGGCCGTCCTGAGACTACATAGTGAATTCCAGGTCAGCCTGGGCTATAGTGAGACTCTACCTCTGGAAAAAAAAAAAAAAATTAGCTATTAGAGAAAGGGACAAAGAGTGAAGATAGCCTCTTTCCTCTAGCCTCTTTCACTGCAACTGAACTCCAGAAACATCTGCCACTTTGTGCATCTATCTGGCTTTAGGTGGGTACTGGGGAATCTGTAAGCAAGTGCCTTTAACCACTAAGCCATCTCTTCATCCTAAGGGGAAGATTTTAAATGTCATCATGGTCCTTGTGTTTTGTAAGATCTTCTCTCTCTCTTTTCTGAGGTAGGGTCTCACTGTAGCCCAGGCTGACCTGGAATTCACTTTGTGGCCAAGATCTATGGAGGACGGCAGAGAAACGGAATCATGCTCAGCCACTTCAGTGGAGGCCCCAAGAGTGTGGCCTGTCGGGTCCTCCAGCCCTGGAAGGGCTGAAAATGGTGGAAAAGGACCAAGATGGGGGCCGCAAGCTGACACGTCAGGGACACAGAGACCTGGACAGGATTGCTAGACAGCCCCTGTTTTGGTTTTGTTTTCCTATGGGTGTTCTGGACACAAGGATGAATAAAACAAACAAACCAGCTGGGCTGGAGAGATGGCTTAGTAGTTAAGGCATTTGCCTGCAAAGCCAAACGACCTTGGTTCAATTCCCAGAACCCACGTAAGCCAGATGCGCAAGGTGGTGCATGCATCTGGAGTTCAGTTGTAGTGGTCAGAGGCCCTGTTACACCCATTTTCTCTCTCTCCTTGCAAATAAATATTAAAAATAGTTTTTAATATTTTGTTTTTATTTATTTATTTATGAGAGGGGAGAGAATGGGTGTGCCAGAGCCTTTAGCCAGGACCTGTAGCCACTGAAAATGAACTCCAGAGACATGAGCTACTGCAAATGAACTCCAGATACATGTGCCACCACATGCTGGATTACATGGGTTCTTGGAAGTCGAACCTAGGGCCTTTGGCTTCACAGGCAAGTACCTTAACTGCTAAGCCATCTCTCCAGCCCCATAATATTTTTTTGAAGATTTTTTAAAAAGATTTTAAAAAATTTATTTATTTGAGACAGAGAGAAGGAGAAAGAGAGAGAGTGACAGAGAGAGTGCGAATGGGCATGCCAGGGCCTCTAGCCACTGCAAATAAAATCCAGATGCAGGTGTCACCATGTGCATCTGCCTTACATGGGACCTAGAGAATTGAACCTAGGTCCTTAGGCTTTGCAGGCATGTGCCTTAACCACTAAGCCATCTCTCCAGCCCCCCATAATATTTTTTAAAACATATTTTTGTAATAACAAAACAAACAAACAATACATGTGAGAGTTCTGATTTCTTTACATCCCACCAACACTGATTTTGTTGTTGTTTTTCCCAGGCAGGGCTTCACCCTAGCCCAAGCTGACCTGGAACTCACTCTGTAGCCTGAGGCTGGCCTCCAATTCATACCAGTCCTCCTACCGGTCCCTCCAGCCTTCAGAGTGCGGGAACTAAAGCTGTGCGCCATCACACCCAGTCCCACAAACACTTTCTTATTTTTAATTAATTAATTAAATTAATTAATGAGAGAAAGAAGCAGAGAGAGAGAGTGAATGGATGTGACAGGACCTCCAGCCACTGCAAATGAACTCTAGCTGCATGCATCACCATTTGCACCTGACCTATGTGGGTACTGGGGAATCAAACATGGGTCCTTAGGCTTTGCAGGCAAGCGCCTTAACCACTAAGCCATCTCTCAGCTCTATTTTTTATGATTTTTGTGTGTGTGGTATATAGGTCTGTGGTGTATGTGTGTGCATGTGTGTGTGGTGTATATGTGTGTATGTGGTGTATATATATATGTGTGTGGTGTGTGGAGCCGCCACCACGCCCAGCTGTTTGTTTGTTTTTTTTTTAACCTGGGTTTTACTGGAACTCACTCTGTAGTCTCAGGCTGCCCTCAAACTCAGTGCTGAGATTAACGGTGTTAGCCACCATACCCGGCTATTTTTATTTGAAATTTGAATTTGAAATAGGGCTATTTGAAATAGGGCCTCATATTTCCCAAGCTGTCCTCAAAACTGATTTATAGCTGAAACTGACCTTGACCCTCTGTCTGCACCGCCATGCCCGGTTTATTCTGTGCTGGGGTCAAACCCAGGCTTTGTGTGTGCAGGGTAAGTGCTACCTACTGAGCCGCACGCCCAGCCCTTGTTGCTCTTTTAATGAGGGGTATCTGATGAGCAGGCTGACTGTCTTTTCAATGTCTTATTTTTTTTTAAATTTTTATTAACATTTTCCATGATTATAAAATATATCCCATGGTAATTCCCTCCCTCCCCACCCCCTTTTCAATGTCTTATAAGCCATGTGTATAACTTCTTTGGAGAAATCTCTCTATATCATTTGCTCATTAAAAAAAAAAAAAATTAACCCGGGTGTGGTGGCGCATGCCTTTAATCCCAGCACTCGGGGAGGCAGAGGTAGGAGGACTGCCATGAGTTCAAGGCCACCCTGAGACTACATAGTGAATTCCAGGTTAGCCTGGGCTAGAGTGAGACCCTACTTTAAAAAACAGCAAGCAAACAAAAAAAATTTATGGTTATTTAAGAGAGGGAGGGCAAGAATGGGCGCGCCAGGACCTCTAGTCACTGCAAAGGAACTCCAGATGCAGGCGCCACCTTGTGCATCTGGGTTATGTGAGTCCAGGGGAATCAAGCTGGGGTCCTTTGGCTTTTCAGGCAAGCACCTTAACCATTAAGCCATCCCTCCAGCCCTGCTCATTTTTTAAAAATGTATTTATTTGAGAGTGAGTGAGAGAACAGGAGAAAGAGAGAGGCAAATAGAGAATGGGCATGCCAGGGCCTTCAACCATTGCAAACAAACTCCAGACACTTGTGCCACCTTGTGCATCTGGCTTATGTGCGTCTTGGGGAATCGAACCTGGGTCATTTGGCCTTGCAGGCAAGCGCCTTAACTGCTAAACCATCTCTCCAGCTCCCTTTGCTCATTTAAAAACTGAGATTATTGCCGGGTGTGGTTTTGCAGGCCTTTAATCCCAGCACTCGGGTGGCAGAGAGAGGAGGATTGCTGTGATTTTGAGGCCACCCTAATACTATATAGTGAATTCTAGGTCAGCATGGACTAGAGTGAGACCCTACCTCGACAACCCCCCCCACCAAAAAAAAAAAGAAGAGAGAATATCTTTGATAATCTTTGCTGGTTTTCTTCAGGAAAAGAAGGCTGCCAGCTGGGCATGGTGGCAGGCGCCTTTAATCCCAGCACTCGAGAGGCAGAGGTAGGAGGATCGCTGAAAGTTCGAGGTTACCCTGAGACTATATAGTGAATTCCAGGGCAGCCTGGGCTAGAGTGAGACCCTACCTCAACAACCGCCCCCCTTCCACAAAAAGGAAAAAGAAGGAGGCTGCCTCACTCACAAAGTCGTGAAGAATGTTGGGACAACGTCCACAAGGCACGCGGTACAGAGCTCTGCATTTAGCACGCACTGCAGCCTTCAGCGAACTCTCCCCTCGCCCGGGCAGGGCAAACCAAGCGTAGCGGGTTCTGTGTGGCATCACTGGGCACAGTGTCTCTCGGCAAGTCAGGCTCGATTAACGTCTGACAGCATAAAAGGACCAATTCACTCCATGCAGTGTTCAAAACCCAATCCTATGTGCCCAGCCCTCTCCCATTTCTGGCTGAAAGTCTTTTCTTCCTGGAACAATTTCCTTAATTTTACTCCTCTTGCCAGCTGCTTCCTCTGCTGACATGGAGTTTAGAGCATCATTGAAACCCAGAGAGACCCAGAGCCCGCCTAGCAGGTGGGTATGGTGAGCGCTTGAAGAAGCCATCTGTCAGACGGCCGCGGTATTCACCATCCCGTTTCGGGGGGCTAGACAAAACACACTGAAAGAACTTGAAGGAGAAAAATGAGAATTTTTTTTACCCAAAAAGTCCTGATGCAAGCCGGGTGTGGTGGCACACGCCTTTAATCCCAGCACTGGGAGGCAGAGGTAGGAGGATCACCACGAGTTTGAGGCCACCCTGAGACTCCATAGTGAATTCCAGGTCAGCCTGGACCAGAGTGAAACCCTACCTCGAAAAAACCTTAAAAAAAAAACAAAACCCTGATGCATACTGAGTTGGTGAGGCCTGTCCTGGCTGTTGGGGTGGGGTGGGCATGGACATCCTCAAGGGATCAGTGAAGGGGTTAATGATTTGATTTCACTCTCAGAGCTACTTTGATCAACTGGTTGAGGGGCCCGGAGCATAATGCAGAAGGGCAGGTACAGGTGATGGAAAGGCTAGTCGTGCATCTCCTTTGGAACCTTCTGGAAGATGGCTGCAAGCCTAATGCGTACAGAGAAAGGGCTGTGCAGAGTACCTGCTTTTTTTTTCTTTGTCATTTATAAATTTTATTTGAACAAATCTATCCATATGTACAAAATATCGACTGTCAGAATCCTCTTTTATAATTTCATTTGACTTACAAAACACAGCAAAATAACTCAGGTCATTAATTCTGTACAAAAATAAAACTGATTGAAAAGTTGTGACGATCAGTATCTTACAGTGTTACAGACCATTCATCCGTAGTGGAAAAACACCTCGATCTACCCAGAGTGATGCGTACCAGGCTAAATCTATCTGTAAATGGACAAACTATTTGGTTTCTGTAACTGTAAATACCAAATGCAATTCTCAAAATAACTATGATATGGAGCTTAAAGCCAGGGCGTCATTCCACAATGGCGAAGGGCTTTCTTCTTCCCTATTTTTTTTTTTCCCCCTGAGGTAGGGTCTCGCCCGGGTTGACCTGGAAGTCACTATGTAGTCTCAGGGTGCCCTCTAACTCACAGTGGTCCAATTACTTCAACCTCCTCAGTGCTGGGATTAAAAGAGTGCACCCCCACACCCGGCTAGGACCTGCTTTTTGGGTTTCAATACAGATCTGGGGTCATGGGGCGTGTGCCAGAGAAGCAGGGGACGTGCACGTCGCTAGATCTGGCTGCAGGATCCCAGCCTCCCAGGGCCACCCAGAGTCAAGAATGAAGAGCCCGGGGCGCTGCAAACCCCTTAGCGTAGGGCTTGGCTGGGGACCAGCAGACAGAAGGAGCGCTGATGGGTCAGAGCTCGCCCCTCATTGGGCAAGGAATCTTCTCAATCACCGAGGAAACGAGACCAGCGGGACTTCCCATTCTGGAGACAGATAGGATGGAGAGGGCGATGCAAGGAGGCGTTACCCAATAGCAATCTAGGCCTTCGCCTTCGGGAAGATTGGCAGATGTTCGAACCATTGAAGCACCGCGGTGACTGTCCGTGCCATGGAAACAGAGGCAGCATAGAACAGAGCATTATGAACCGGAGAGATGGTTTAGTGGTTAAGGCTCTTGGCTGCAAAGCCTAAGGACCAAGGTTCGATTCTCTAGGTCCCATGGAAACTAGCTGCACATGGTGTTGCATGCATCTGGAGTTGTTTGCAGTGACTACAGGTCCTGGTGCGTTCCTGGTGCGTTCCTCTCGGTCTCTAACAAGTAAACAAAAAATAGCGCTTGCCTGTGAAGCCTAAGGACCCCGGTTCGAGGCTCGGTTCCCCAGGTCCCACGTTAGCCAGATGCACAAGGGGGCGCACGCGTCTGGAGTTCGTTTGCAGAGGCTGGAAGCCCTGGCGGGCCCATTCTGTCTCTCTCCCTCTCTCTGTCTTTCTCTCTGTGTCTGTCGCTCTCAAATAAATAAAAATTTTAAAAAAAAATCTTAGCTAGGCGTGATATGGTGGCACACGCCTTTAGGAGGAATTCTAGTGAATTCTAGGTCAGCCTGGACTAGAGTGAGACCCTACCTTGAAAATAATAATAATAATAATAATAATAATAATAAAATCTTAAAAACAATACTTTAAAAACCTAAAGTAAAATTGTGATGCAGAGATTTTTTTCATTACCGCTCCAGCTCCAGAATGTAGTACCTTTCTCCTGGACTTAACTGAATTAATTGGACCAGGGCTGGAGAATGATGACTTCTAGGTTCCAAGTCACCTCAAGATAATATTGTGGGTTTATTTTATTTTATTTTATTTTTTGAGGTAGGGTCTTGCTCTAGCCCAGGCTGACCTGAAATTCACTATGTAGTCCCAGGATGGCCTCAAACTCATGGCGATCCTCCTACCTCTGCCTCCAGAGTACTGGAATCAACAGCATGTGCCACAGCTAGCTCCACCACACCAGGGAGAGTATCAAGGCCTCTAGCCCCTGCAAAAGACCTCCAGACACATGTGCCATTCTGTGTATCTGAATTTAAGTGGATAGTGGGCTACCAAACCCATGTTGTCAGGTTTTGTAAGCAAGTGACTTTAACTGTGAGCCATCTCCTCAACCCTGGTCTTCCCTTTTTTAGAATCTCAACACAGTTTATTTATTTATTTAGGTTTTTCAAATTTGCTTATGAAGCCATCTGGACCTGGACTTTTTGTAGTTGGGAGATTTTTTTCTCAATTTTTATTAACATTTTCCATGTTTATAAAAAATATCCCATGGTAATACCCTCCCTCCCCTCAGTTTCCCCTTTGAAATTCCATTCTCCATCACATCCCCTCACCATCTCAATCAGTCTCTCTTTTATTTTGATGTCATCTTTTCCTCCTCTTACGATGGTCTTGTTTAGGTAGTATCAGGCACTATGAGGTCATGCACATCTAGGCCATTTTATGTCTGGAGGGAGCACGTTGTAAGGAGTCCTACCCTTCCTTTGGCTCTTACATTCTTTCCACCACCTCTTCCTCATTAGACCCTGAGCCTTGGAAGGTGTGATCGAGATGTTACTCAGTACTCCAGTCACTTCTTTCCTGCACTATGATACCTTCTGAGTCATCCCAAGGTCACTGCCATCTGAAAAGAGAAATTCTCTACCCAAAATGAGTTTAGCATTAATATAAGAGTATAAATATTAAGAGAAGTGCTTACTGGGCAATTTGATAAGCATAGTATATACACTTATCCAGACATCAGCAGATGTTACACCCCTAGGGGTCATGACTACCCCTGTTTTAAGTTTTCAGTATCAGGGATGTATTCCCTCCCATGGAGCGGGCCTCCAGTCCAATTGGAGGGCAGTTGGTTTCCACCATGACAGACATGCCACTATTGTACCTGTTGGCTCATTTGGCCTGGCTGGCCAATCATAAGGCTTGCAGGGTCCACTGTTGAGTATCTTCACTGGTGGTATCTCTTTCGCTCATTGAACTACATGTAGAATGGCTTCTTCCAGCTTTATGTCAGATGGTCCTGGTTTTCCTTTTATTGTTATTATTTATTATTTTTCTTCCGAGGTAGGGTATCACTCTAGACCAGGCTGACCTGGAAATCATTATGTAGTCTCAGGCTGGCCTTGAACTCACAGCAATCCTCCTAACTATGCCTCCTGAGTGCTGGGATTAAAGGCTCTGAGAGTCTGTTTTCTAAAAGATCACCCTACTTTGTACCCCCAACAACACTGAATATAGGTTTCTTCATACCCTATATTGCAGAAGTACTTTTATAGCAATTAAAGCATAGCATGTTGAAGATAATTTTATTTGGTGTCTGATAAATTACTTGGGCTGGTCACTTAAAAAATATAATAATCAAAGAGAATGGGTGTGCCAGGGCCTACAGCCTCTGGAAATGAGCTTGATGTATGCACCATCTTGTGCATCTGGCTTACACGGGTCCTAGGGAATTGAACCTGGGTCCTTTGGCTTTGCAGGCAAGTGCCTGAACCACTAAGCCATCTCTCCAGCCCACCTTCCTTTTCCTTTACACTGCTGGGGAATCTAAACCTATGGTCATGTGCATGTGAGGCAAACTCTCTTACTAAACTATGTCCCCATCCCAGGACCAGTTACTAGTTTTAAATGAAAACAATACAAATAAAAAGGGTAAGTTTCCCAAATGACCTTGATTACTTTGTGGGAGTAGACGGGATGTTGTTTTCTGCTACCTGGGTCTAAGTCCTTTCCATGGTAGATTATACAGTTATCCTGCGGCTATTATAAACACATACACTTGGCTATTCATTGGAAGAACTCTTACCTGCTAAATCATCTTCCCAGCCCCATAGTTCTATTTTTTTCTTTTTCTTTTTTTTTTAAGAGATCAAGAGAGAGAGAAAATTGGCACGTCATGGCCTCAGCCACTGCACTTGAACTCCAGACTCTTGCACCACCTAGTGGGCATGTGTGACTTTGCGCTTGTCTCACCTTGTGCGTCTGGCTTACATGGGATCTGGAGAGTTGAACATGAGTCCTTGAGCTTGGCAGGCAAGCACCTTAACCATTAAGCCATCTCTTCAGCCCTTGTTTTTTGTTTGTGTTTTTCAAGATAGGGTATCACTCTAGCCCAGGCTGACCTGGAATTCACTATACTATAGTCTCAGGCTGGACACCAGGAAGTCTTCCCTAACTTTCTTGACAAAAAGCAGCACGCTGACCTGTGACCTGAGGAGATCTACGTACCTGGAGAATAGCTTGCTTCCCTTCCTTCATCCCTCCCTCATTTTGCCAGAAACAGGCCTGTCTTCTCTAAAGACCATTAGTCTCCCAAAAGATAGGGACTACATTGCCATATATATTTTTGGGTTTTTTTTTTCATGCACTTTTATTAGTTTTTCAATTTTCATTAATCTTAGACCAAGTTACATAAAATTCTAATTAAGCTTCATGAAAACACTTCAACGTTATATTGTAGCCATTTTGTGGGACCATAATGACGTCAGTTGTCCTTAAGGCTCATAAAATGGCATCACTATTGCCACCTGTTTCTAAATTTCTGCAGAAACGCATTCAGCTAAGCAGATTAATTGGTTTACTAGATATGTATGTTTTTGATCTGATGCTTGGGATGGAACCCAGCGTCTCATGCATAGTAGGCATGTGCTCTATGACTGAGCCTTGTTGTGTATTTTATTTCTTCTGTCTACATTGTCTAGTATAGTTCTAGATATGCCGTACATTCATAAGTCCTGATTTGTTTTATTTTACTTTACTTTATTTTTTGGTTTTCCAAGGTAGGGTCTCACTCTAGCTCAGGCTGACCTGGAATTCACTATGAAGTCTCAGGGTGGCCTCGAACTCACAGCAATCCTCCTACATCTGCATCTGGAGTGCTGGGATTAAAGGCGTGTGCCACCACGTCCAGCTTCCTAATTAGATCTATATGTATACTTTCTGCCTTAGTGAGAGACTCTTAGAAGATATTAATTCTGTTTCCACTGTTCTGCCCCAGAGTGAAAGGTGAGCCTTTGAATTAAGTGCTATTGCTACAAAGAATGCTCCGCTACTGCCTGTTTTCTTGACTTAATGGAAGCTTCCAGAAATCCCCCTACGGGAGAATGAGAGGTAATGCTACTAGGTACTCTGGCAGCACTTCATTCTTTCTACATCATGTGCTGGGAGCCAGCCACCAAGCCAGCCTTCCCGGGCCACCTGCCCTGGGTCCCAGAACATAGGGCAGCAGGTCCCTCATGGGCAGGCTGAAGCCACACTGGTCTGGGATATTCCCTCCTCTGAAGAAAAGCAGGTTGACTCTTCTAAAAAGCTTATGTGAATTGCGAGAACTGAGCAAATCTGTATGTAATATGCATCTACACCTATATTCATCAGATAGTCGTACAAAAGCGTGGAAGTCACAAGCGCGGGGCTGATTGTCAGGACCGAGTCCTGAGGGAGGAGGACATCTTGCATCATGTCTTCCTGCGTGACCAGCCTACATGTCATAGAGCCGCAGCTGCTCTTGCATGTCGCCGTCGGACATCTCGCCGAACGTCTCTTTGTTGTCCTTCATGAGCTTGAAGATGGCAGCCAACTGTTCTTTCTGAACTCTGTTGAGAAGAAATGATAACAGGAAAAGAATACTCCCAACCCACAGGGAGACAGATGTGCCACCAACCTAGTAGGGGGCTCTCCTATGTAATTACCTTTGTTTTTCAGTGTAAGAGGGAAAATAAAGTAAAACAAAATCAACCTAAAACACAGGGGCTGGGGGCTGGAGACATGGTTCAGAGTGATCCAGGTTTGATTCCCCAGTACCATGTAAAGTCAGTTGCACAATGCTGCATGCATCAGAAGTTGTTTTCAGCCACCCATTCTCTCCCTCCCTCTCTGTTTCTCTCTCTGCTTGCAAATAAATAAATAAAAATATTTTTAAAAAACACAGGAGCATCTGGGTGTGGTGGCACACACCTTTAATCCCAGCACTCGGGAGGCAGAGGTAGGTGGATTGCTGTGAGTTTGAGGCCACCCTGAGAGTACACAGTTAATTCCAGGTCAGCCTGGGCTAGAGTGAAACCCTACCTCAAAAAACCAAAAAAAAACATAAATAAATACATAAAAAATAAAAAAGGAGCTTGGGCTGGAGAGATGGCTTAGGCACTTCCCTGCAAAGCCAAACAATCTAGGTTCACTTTCCTAGGACCCACATAAGCCAGATGCACAAGGTGACACATGCATCCAGGATTTGTAGTGGCTGGAGGCCCTAGAGTGCCCATTCTTTCCTTCCCTTCTCTCCCCTTCCTAATAAATAAAAATAAAATATTTTTAAGAAAGGGATGGCTTAGCAGTTAAGGCATTTGCCTGCAAAGCTGAAGGACCCAGGTTCGATTCCCCAGGACCCACATTTGCCAGATGCACAAGGGGGCATATGCATCTGGAGTTCGTTTGCAGTGGCTTGAGGTCCTGGCATGCCCATTCTCTCACTCTCTCTCTCTCTCCCTCTTCCTCTGTAAAATAAATAAATAAATAAATAAAATATATATTACTTAAAAAAAAAAAAACAACAGGAGCTGGTTTGTTCCCTATTCAGCCCTGAGATCTTAAGTTTCAGGTTAGCTGTAGAGATTTGGGGCATCCAGTGGCACTCAGATTCACTGTGCCTCATTCTCCGCCCTCCTGGGCCTTATTTTTGTGGTGACTTGCATGACCCTAAAAAGGAAGGTTAGAAACAGTCTCAGCTTAGAGGGACAAGCCAAATGTGCAGGAAGAAAACAAAATGGTAGGTTGGGAAACAGGAGCGCCTCCAGATGTGAGAGTGTGCAGATGTGTAGGCAGGACTGCTGGGTGATGGGGAGAGGTGGGCTGAAATCTAGCCACTGGGGTCTTCCTGCCCAGAGAAAGGGGTGCCACTTCCTCACTGGCAGACAGCGTGGCTGAAGACGAGCCTCAGTGTTGAGCACACACAGTTGGCTGGCTGAGCTGTGGCGCGAATGTGACTCAGCTGTGCCATCTGGCCAGTACAGTGACTCCCACAGCAAACATCAAGCATGGAGGGAAGCCAGCCAAAGCCAGGGGACAGTATGGTTTTGTGTTTTCGGCTGTGGTGTCCCATGATCGCGATTTCGTGTTTCTGTAGCTCCTGCCCTCCAGGCCACACCGCGTCACAGGCGTGGCACCCGAGCACGTAAGCTACACGGCAGGCTTGGACCTCAGCTCTCCCCGAAGCCATGTTCCAGGACATCCAGACTTGAGTAAGCTTCCCCACACTGCCTCAGAGGTGGTCCTGAGTGGGGGCTTTTGCTTTTCACGGCATTCATAGCATGCCTTCGGCTGAAAGCTCTACCCTCTGGAGCGCTGTATCTTCCACAGAGCAAACCTTTTTTTTTTTTTGTCTGCAGTGGCCTCTAAAAGTACCTTTAATTCCTAGCCCCTTACCCCTATATGGGGATAAAGGGAGCCTATCAGATGTACTTTACAGACTGGAATGAAGACAGGGGTACCATAAACAGCAGAGCTGCAATGGAATCATAATCACATGTCCGCATGACCATCTCCCCACATGGACACAATTATTTCATGTGGTTTTGCCGGCTGTGGCAGTTTGATTGATGGATTAATGAGACTAGGTCTCACATATCAAAAGCTGGCCTTGAACTTTCTAGGAAGCCAACAATGACCTTGAACTGCTGATCCTCCTGCCTCCAGTGCTGGGATTACAGGCATGTGCCACAGTATATTGTGCTTGTGTGTGTGTGTGTGTGTGTGTGTGTGTGTGTGTGCGCGCGCGCGTGTGTGTGTGGTTTTTCGAGGTAAGGTTTGGTCTCGCTCTAGCCCAGGCTGAACTGGAATTCACCATGTACTTTCAGGCTGGCCTCAAAACAGGCGATCCTCCTACCTCTGCCTCCCGAGTGCTGGGATTAAAGGTGTGTGCCACCACGCCTGGCTTTATTTATTTGTTTTTTTTCAAGACAGGATCTCAGTTTGTAGCCCTGGCTGGCCTGGAACATGGGCAGCCTTGAACCTGTGGCACTCATCCTGCCTCTGCTTCTCAAATACTGGGATTAAAGGTCTGTCACCACACCTGTCCCGTTGGTTGTATATTTTTAATGGGGTGGGCACAAGACTTTGGATTCTGCTAGAACAGGCATCAGAATGAAAGTTTCAAGTTTGCTTCTAAGGAAGTTTAAAAAAAAGTAAAAAAAAAAAAAAACCCACACAGTTCATCTACTCAAAGTTTATTGGACTGAACAAAGGCTGAATACAGAGCCAAGCCAGCTGTCAGGAGTACACAGGGGGCTTGCTCACCACAAGCCATGTTCGGAGGATTTCCACACAAACCTAGCGACTTATATTTGGAAGGTCACTACGTTGTATCAAGATGATCCCCGGCTGGACAGGGACATCACTATCGCTATCTAGGGACACTCAGTGAGTCCACACATGGCTCCGTGTGTGTTGCCTGGATTTCCATTCTGTCTTAAATTCTGAGCCCCAGTTCATGTGTCTAGGGAGAAGACCACCAAGCACACACGCCTTATGAGCTAACGATGAACATTTCCTGACCTTCCATGAAAGATTTTCTGAAAAACCTACTGTTTCAGGGGAAAAAAAAAAAAAAAAGTTTTAGCTAACAAATCTCAGATTTCAAATCAGTTCTGGTACAATATAAATACTGTCAAATATAAAATTCCAAGAAAGTAACCAGGGGTTGATCTGGTTATCTGGTGACATTCTAATTCATCTACATTTAAAAAAAAAAAAAAAACACCTTCTAGGAAAATGCATAGTCCAGAATCTATTGAAACTAATGTGGTTATTATTGCTTTTGCAAAGCAAAAGCAGAGATTTGGCTGAGCTGGTAAGGAAAGGCCTCTTGAGAACAAGACGGCTGCTGCACCCAGGCCGCCTCCAAGGGAAGGAGGCAGCGGTAAAACCAGCACCTGGCACGGGTCCTGTGGCCTAGTGAGCCACGGCACCTCTCACCCCTGCGCTGGCAGAGGAACCAGCCAGAGAGGAGGAGGGAGGTGGACCCCAGGGGAAAGGGCGGCCACCCTCGACAGAGGGAGGGGACGCTGGTGGGTTCCATCTCATTTCTCTCTTTCTCCCCTCAAAGCCTTGTGGGTTGGCATCAGTGAGGGCAAAAGCGGGTGGGCCACTCAAACTGGTGTCGTGAGGGTGAAGGGCGTGCGGAGAGCAAGTTCGGTAAGAAGAACCCAAGCCCGGGCCTGAGCCTGAGCTCTTGGCGAAGTCCCCACATACATCGCCACACAGCAGAGCCAAGGGCATTCCCAAGAGTCGCGCTAGCTCAGGGGAAGTCCTCAATTCTTCACGATTGATAGGCAAATCCCCCACCCAGCGCCCTCTCTCAAGGGGGTTTCCATTTTTATCTCTTAAGCTTTTAAGATGCCAAAAGAGGAAAAAAAAAAGCCTTCGGGAGGAGGCTTAGGACAACTCCATTATTCTTCAGTTCTGTGAAGAGAAATAGGGAGAAAAAGAAATTGCGTTTTACTCAGTTCACCTCACAAGCACCTCAGGATGGAAAAGGGTGGGCAGGGGTGCGGAGGGGACATGTTTGGAATTGCAGAAGGCACTCTAGACTCGATGCTGTTTTCTCGGACACAGGAAGTTTGTCCCTCACACTCTGAATACTGTCTGTGCAAGGCTGGGGGGTGCCTGTTCGGCTCCCAGTGCCCCCACCCCCTGACCTGACAGCCACAGGCCACTTTCAGCCTCCCAAGAGACACTTGAACTTGCTGACCTTCGCTTGTGTGATTACACTGATAATATTACTGTTTTCCTAGATAATTTCTCCTCCTTGGTGGCTGGGTCTTTGTCACTTCTGGGGATACTGACACCTTAAGATGCTTGTTCCCTTAAAAGGGCCCACGCTTGTGCCCATGGTTTTGTTTTGTTTGTTTGTTTCTTGTTTTTTGGTTTTTCAAGGTAGGGTCTCACTCTAGCCCACTATGTAGTCTCAGGGTGGCCCCGAACTCATGGTGATCCTCCTACCTCTGCCTCCTGAGTGCTAGGATTAAAGGTCCATGCCACCTTGGCTGGTTTTGTGCCCATGTTTTGAAGACATTCACAGAATGCACATAGGTATTTAAGTTTATGTCTTTGGCGCCCTCTCCTGGAAGTTTGCAATAATGCGCCTTTTCAGCCAGAGTTTGAAATGCACCAGGGGAATCAAATCTAGATGAGGAGAGGAGCAAGAATGAGTAGAGGACCCAAGGCTGAGGCCCTTCGGTTGCTCTCCTGCCTTTCCCATTATACCATACAAAACCCTCCTCTCGGGTCACATCCAATTCCAGAGAGTTAAGAATTGGGACAGTCCCTGGCCTGACCTCTTGGCGAGCCTAGACCACAAGCCGGGTTTGGCTTCCCTCCTGGGACCAGCAGGTGGGAAGAAGTGAAGAAGGGGAGCTCACCGCTGTACTTTGGCTTTGCCAGCCAAGCTATGAGGCCAGCCATGCCTTGCTACATTCACTGACTGGGGAGGAAGGGGCACTCCCGCCCACAGGAGCTGTCTCCAGCCTTGCTAGCCAACACTCCCAGCCATACCCTAAGCCCAGGGGCAAAGCCAATGCGGGAAAGGAGGCTGAGGCTGTGCCCGGAAGGAACCCAAGGAGGTGAGCATGCACAGCCGTCACCTCTCCTCTACAAACCTGACTCCTTTCTGGACCCAGTTTTATCTGAGCAGATCGTAGGTGGGAAAGCTCAACTGAACTCCAGGGAGAGCCCAGTCGGGGCCTCCAGCTTCCTAACTGCCATTCCTGAAAGCCTGTGAGAGAGCCTTCTAAGGAGTGTAGAACAAGGGGCCACTGTTAGGGTGGCTACGGTGGCTGAGCAGTTCCATTTAAAGTTGAGCATGGTGCAGCATCTATCTGTTAAGTAGGCATACCCTGAGCGCTGAGCTAGAGTCAGAATACAGTCTGGAACCTGCTCACTGGCCTGTGGCCGGAGAGGCACCGCGATAACATGCGTGCTATTTCCCAGGGGACAGTTCTAGGGTCAGTTTCCAGAGCTCAGCTGGATCCACATCTGTCTTGTAGCCATGAGCTCTCTGAGCCCCAGAGACAGACAGACAAAGCCAAACTGAGCAGCCTCTGCAACCCCAAACACCACATCGCGTGAGGCATAGGTAGAGCCAGTGTTGGCCAAGGGTGCTCCAGGCAGCTCAAGCTGGGCCACATGCAGGGGGTGGAGGGATCGAGCAGATGTCAGGCAAGGCAGGCATGCTACAGTCACGGAGAGCATGCTGGGCTTGGGTAACGGGATGAACATGAACTCGAGTCCCGCCAGGACCCCCTCCCGCCTCTCCTCAGCTGGGGGCACGTGAAGACTGCAGCGTGCAGATGAATGGAGGACCCTTCCTCGCCCCAAGAGTGGCTCCAGCCCACAGAACAGCTGAGGGTGGATGGGTGGTCTACAGAGCCCCAGGGACTCAGTGGGAAAGGTCCTCTTGGGCACTGGGAGTCTGCCATCTTTGAAAATAACAAGGGAGACGGGGTGTGGTGGCTCAAAGGTGTAACTCCAGCACTTGAGAAGCTGAGACAGGTGGATTGCCATGAGTTCAAGGCCAGCCTGGGTCACACAGATCAAGACAATGTGGGCTACAGAGTGAAACCCTGTCTCACCCACTCCCCAAATGAGTAACAGGGGAGTGAGTGTATGTGTGTGTGTGTGTGTGTGTGTGTGTGTGTGTGTGTGTGTCTTCCTGTTTCCTGGCCCCAGCTCTTAATATCAGGCAGTGGTGGAACCCTGCAGTCCAGGAACTGGTCTCTCCCATTCTGACAGGGCCACACCAGGCATCAATCTGAGTGGGAAGAACAAGGCACAATGCCGTCCCAGCCCCACCCGCAGAGAGCTTTGGGATAGCCGGTGTGCCAGGTCTGGCTGGGAACTGTGGCAGGAGCTGCGGGCTGTACAATTTTTCAGCCCCACCACAGGAGTTCCAAAGGAGCTACCGAGCACTGGAGGATGGGTGAATGTGGCCGTGGCCCCCCCATCCCTGGCTTCATATCGGCCGGGATGGACAGCAAATGTGCCCCCCCCCCCCCGCACGCCTGGGTCTGCAGCATGGGAGGGAGAGCAAGCCATCTCTGATACTGCTCAACCGGCTGCCTCCTCTTCCCACACCGGCCACCTAAAAAAGTGTGTCCAGGGATGGGGAGATGGCATGTTGGTTAAAAGTACTTGCTTTCAAAGCCTGTTGATCCTGGGTTTGATTCCACGGTACCCACATAAAGCCAGATGCAAAGTGGGGCTTGCATTTTGGAGCTCTTTACAGTGGTCAGAGGCACTGGTATGCCTATTCTGTTTTTTTGTTGTTGTTGTTTTTTTTCCTTTCTCTCTCTCAAATAAATGTTTTTTTTTTTTCAAAAAGCGCCGGGTATGGTGGCACATGCCTGTAATCCCAGCACTTGGGAGGCAGAGGCAGGAGAATCGCTTTGAGTTCAAGACCAGCTTGGGACTATAGAGTGAGTTCTAGGTCAGCCTGGGTTAGAGTGAGGCCGTACCTCAAAAAAAAAAAAAGTCTCAGCGACAATGGGCGCTCCCACCTTGAGGGGAACCAGTAGCCCAACCCACTGTCCCATCAGGCCCACCAGGGACTGCCTTGACCTCCAGGAACCTCTGTCCATAGGAAAGGGGCCTTTGGCGCCCGAGAATCCTCATGCATGAGAGGAACAAGAGGGGCTTGGGTGGGACGAGATGTTTTAATCGGTTATGAAGGTGGTAGGGGCGGGGGTTGAGACACGTCAGTGGCACTGGGGACACATTAGCAGACAGTGTGAGGGAAGCACCGCTAGTCTAAGAGTCGATCTCCTTACCAAAGGACTCGCAAGGACATATGTGGCTCAGGACCTAGGGAACTCGCTACAGGGAAGTGAGGTCAGAGGTCAGCTCAATCCTGAAATATAAAGGTGGCAAATGGGGTCACACCAAGAGGCAGAGTCCTCAGCACTCCCCAGGAGTCGGGGACGCCCTCCTAAGCTGTGCCTACAAGACCTTCTGTGTCCAGCGTGAGGAGCCTTCTCACGAGGCCAGCCCCTGGCGGGGAGACAGAGCTCGGGTGGGCAGAGCAGATTCGACTGTGGGGAGGAAGGGGTGCAGGTGGGTGGCCCCGGGAGCAGCCTGGAGAGGGTAGACGAGCTGGGTGCTCTTCTCCAGCCCATCACTGCTAGTTGACGCTCACGAGTGGATGCCAGCCTCAGAAAATCGTGCCACTGCACTGAGATTTCCCTTTACTATAACAGCGCCAGCCTCAACTGCACATAGGCAGCCAGGGCACATGGAGGGCAACTGGGCCAGCGCGAACGAAGTACGCTCCTCCCTGCGGCCAACCCTGGCCGCCCCACTGTGTCAGAACACTCCTTGGCCACCTTGGCAGGGTGGAATCCAGAGAAAATACTGAGAGAGGCTCGATGGATATGCTGGGGAGGGGGGGAGGTGTCTCACTGGAGTGGGGGGCAGATCAGATGGCCCTATTCTAGAAGCGGCACGGGGGCAGCTGCCTGGCGCTGCTGTGCAGAGCGGAACAGATAGAAAATGACAGGGCGGGCGGGGCCTGGGAGAGCAGAGGCTGCCAGATGGATGAGCACCAAGAATCCTGCTCTGTCCTCAAGTGACAAATTGGTTTTGTCATGGACTGCACGCAGAAGTGAACAGTGAGACTGCTCCGGGCTCTTTGCTGGCATCTCATTGTATTTCCTTAAGGTGGGGGCGGGGGAACTGCAAGAAACACAACCCACTTTCTACCTCTCCTTCCAACCCTGCCTATCCCAAGGCAGTTCATGCCTTGATTGAGGCTGGCTGAACATTACCGGGATAGGAAAGAGGCCCCTCTCCCAACCAAACTCGAAGGGAAGGGGCTTGGCCGGGCAGGGCTGTGGGAGGCCCATCCCTTGCTGGGTCCTTGTAGCAGCATTCCAGAAGCCGGCTTACCTCTGCTCCTCCTCCAGCTCCTCTCTGGTCATCATCTTCTTGTACTGGCTTCCCCTCAGCTGCCCCGGGCTGTACTTAAAGGAGAAGGCCTCTCCTGTGGGGGAGACTAATTAATAAGTGCCTTGGTGACTTGGAGGTCAGCCCCTCCCACCCTGAGCATCTCTTTTCTTTGGTTAATTTTTTTTTTTTAAACACTTCAGATAGGGTCTCACTGTAGCCCAGGCTGACCTGGAATTCATTATGTAGTCTCAGACCGGCCTTGAACTCAAAGCAATCCTCCTACCTCTGCCTCACGAGTGCTGGGATTAGAGGTATGTGCCACCACACCCAGCTTCTCTGGTCTATTGTGTGTGTGTGTGTGTGTGTGTGTGTGTGTGGTGTTGGGGCTCAAACTCAGGCCTTGCACAAGCACTCTTCCATGAGCCACACCCCCTGTTCTCCCTTTGTTAGTTATATATACATATTTTCTTTTTAGTTTTTATTTTTTCGAGGTAGTGTCTCACTCTGTCCCAAGCTGGCCTGGAATTCACTATGTAGTCTCAGGGTAGCCTCGAACTCACAGTGATCCTCCTACTTCTGCCTTCCAAGTGCTGCGATTAAAGGTGTGCGCCACCACACCTGGCTATTTTTATAAATTAAAAAATAATTTTAAATTTTAATATTTTATTTATTTGAGAGAGAGACATAAAAAGAGGCAAATAGAGAGATAATGGATGTGCCAGGGCCTCTAGCCACTATAAATGAACTCCAGATGCATGGGCCACCTTGTGCATCTGGCATACATAGGTCCTGGGGAATCGAACCTGGGTCCTTTGGCTTAGCAGGCAAGCGCCTTAACTGCTAAGCCATCTCTCCAGCCCTTTAAAAATATTTTTATTAATATGATGGAGAATGGAATTTCAAAGGGGAAAGTGTTGGGGGAGAGGGAGGGAATTACCATGGGATTTTTTTTATAATCTTGGAAAATGTTCATAAAAATTTAAAAAAAAATTTTCATTTACTTACTTGAGAGAGAGAAAGAGAGTGAGAGAAAGAGAGAGACTGGGTGCTCTAGGGCCTCCAGCCACTGCAAATGAACTCCAGACGTATGTGCCACTTTGTGAATCTGGCTTATGTATGGGTCCTGGGGAATCAAACCTGGATCCTTTGGCTTTGCAGGCAAGCACCTTAACTGCTAAGCCATCTCTCCAGCCCATCCATCCTTTGTTAGTTTAACAGAAACATGGTCCCCTGTCAAAGAGAAGCAGGTGGCCCCTTGCGCCTGCTTAAGTATGGCCCCAGCCTCAGAGGGGCCAGACACTCAGCAACATCATCTGCTCACCCCAGAACTTGCTCCCAAGCTTATCCCACACCATCCCACAAAACCCTATGGCTTCTTACACTTTGCTCTCACACTGGGAATATACAGATGAGACAGCTGGAGGGAAACTGGCCCTATCATCCGCCACTTAGCTCCATCCCCCCAAACAGCATTTCCCTCCCAGGCCAGATTGAGCCAGACAAGAGCTGTCTGCTTGTGCCTACGTGGCTGACAGTTCAGACACATGGCGCCAGTGAGGCTTTCCCCGGTCCCCTCAGACACCAACACATGCCACTCGTCTCAGGAAATACAAGGGCCTGCTGCGCTGGGTCGCAGGGTCCCTGAGCCTCCTCCCCTCCTCCCGCTCTGCGCTCCAGGCATCCAGTCGGTCAGGTGCGTTCATGCCCTCCCTTCCTCAGGTTATCCAAAATCCAAAACACGTTCAGGGCCATGATGCGGTGCGCAAGTGACCTGGGAGTTGAAGTAGATGTGCCCGAACAGACTTGGCACGAGGGTCCGTCTCTGAGGGCCAGTTCCCTCCCCGCCCCCCCCCCCCACCTCCGCGCCCAGGGCCTGTAGACCCGCCGAAGAGTCTATTTCTAGGCCTGTGTGGTGGGGGGAAAGAGGCAGGGACAGAGAGGGCTGGGCTATGTGTCCCAGAGGAAATAAAGGAGCTGGGGTACACATGCTGGGAAGAGGGGGACAAGACCTGCAGGACAGCAGAGAAAAGCAAGTGTCCTGATGAGGGTGTCCCTTTCCCCAACCAGTGTCAGGAGCTCCGAAGACAGAGGCCAGCTTCTTCTCTAAGGTCATTAAGGCAGAAAGGATCGGGTGAGGATGACATCCAACCATCCCGGCGTCTCCACACCCAGCTGTTATCCTAGAAGGGCTTCCTACGTCCCCCCCCCGCCCCCCACATAGGAGACTAGGACACTTCCACATCCGTCCCACAGCAGGAGAGGACAAGTCCCCTTTGCCCCCTCAGCTGGATGGCAATCATAACTCATCAGATAGACTGATTTGGGCTTAGGGCAGGAAAAACCTCTGGGATTAGGGTTCTCTCTTGTACCAGAGCAAATAAGTTTCTAGATATGAATTCAGAACCCTAACATACTGCAGGCGTTACCTATATCTCTGGCCATCCTAGCTTAGGAGGGGAGGGCTGGCGGCCCCCCGCAGCAGGCCAGGCCTGAAGCCTTTGGTTTGCTTCTCACTTTACAAGCATTCAAGGAGCACCACTCTAGATGCAAGGGACCAGAGCATCCACTAAGTGATGACATAATTAAAAGACACTCTCTGCTGCGAGTCAGTCTCAAGTGCCCTGTAGGCAAGGATGGCCGAGATGGGGAGTTTTAGAGGGACATCAAGTGGTGGACGAGAGCTAAAAAGGTATTGACACTGCACAGGAAGCAGAGAGGGATGTGTCTGTGTTGGACGGGGGCAGTCTTAGCAGACAGAGTTTGCTTGCCGGGTTGAAGACAATAAGGTGACTGTGCGTGAAGTGGTCACTAGGTGAGGCTGGGGTGGGCTGGGCTGCCAGGGCTCTTGCTTGGGGCGAGTTGGGGGTCATGGAGGCTTGGAGCAGAGCTTGGCAGTCAGCGCTTCCTGCCTCCTCGGGAGGCTTCCTTCCAGGCTAAGCTCTGCTCAGCTAGGCAAAACCGCAGGGCACTGGAAGCCCAGTTCTTTCTGGGTCCTCAGAGCCAAGGCCAGGGAGTGGACAGGCGGGTGCTACGTACACCTAGCTGTGATGGAGCTCATACAGGACCCTCTGAATGGACCCAGAAGAGGGAAATGACAAAGAAAACCAGTGACCCTCCACCAGGGTCACTGTATCGCTGTTTTGACAAAGTGAATAATAAAAAAATTCCCTCAGCTCAATGACCTCCTGGGTTCTGGTTGATGGGGCAAGTCTGATTGGCTTTCTGCTTTCTGAACTAGACAGCATAACAGACTGGCTGGCGAAGGCTTTAACTTAATTATACGAGGTGGGATGCATCCAATTTTGCTAGACCAGGAGGGCTGGACGCGAGAGCCCCTGGGGAGGGGGGGGTGCAAGCTTCTTTTTCCAGCCAGTGTGAATCCACCCCGGCAATTGAGGAAGTCATCTCAGCGATGCAAATCAATTAGCCCAGGAGGCTGCACTGTGGTCGTGGAGAGAGGCCAGGAGGGGGGCCGTGTGCTTCCTTCTGACCCGTGAGGCCATCAGCCTCCTTCTCTCGGCCTTGTTAGAGATGGATGAGGCGGGAGGGCTCAGCAGCAGGTACGGGGTTAAGTGTGGGACTGAGCATCTGTGGATGGTGGCCTGCCGGGCTCTTGTCCACACCCAGGGGCTTCCATGCCTGTTTCAGCCTCCCTTCGGCATCCCCAAGTCACCACAGGATTCTGACATCCACATGGCCAGGGCAGATCTGTGAGCCACAGCTACTGTGTAGCCCCTAACTGGAAGTTGATTGGGGAAGACCAAGAGAGGACAGCCAGGTGCTGGCATCCCCTCCTACGGCAGCCTCACCTGGACTGTACCACAGAAGTGCCCAGCCCTGCTCGCTCTAGTGAGTCTGGAGCCCAGAGGCGCTCTAGGCCTCACCCCTGCTGGCACCTACCTCAGGAGCCTCAGATGCTCCACTTTTTTTTTTTTTTCCTTCAAGGTAAGGTAAGGTCTCACTGTAGCCCAGGCTGACCTGGAATTCATCCTGTAGTCCCAGGCTGGCCTCGAACTCACAGCCATTCTTTACCTCTGCCTCCCGAGTGCTGAGATTGTGCCACCATGTTGGGCTAGCTGCTCCATTCTTTTTTTTTTTTTTTAATATAATTTTGTTTATTTACTTGAGAGAGAGAAAGAGGGAGAGACAGAAAGAGAGAGAGAATGGGTGCACCAGGGCCTCCAGCCACTGCAAACGAACTCCAGATGCATGCACCCCCCTTACATGGGTCCTGAAGAGTCGAACTGGGATCTTTTGGTTTTGCAGGCAAACGCCTTAATGGCTAAGCCACCTCTCCAGCCCTAGTTGCTTCATTCTTAAACTCTCTCTTTCCACCACTCATGCCAGTAGCTGCCTTAAAGCCACAGCTGGTCTTACTTAAAAGTTATTAAATAAGGGCTGGAGAGATGGCTTAGCAGTTAAGGCGTTTGCCTTGGAAACTTAAGGACCCAGGTTTAATTCCTCAGGACCCATGTAAGCCAAATGCACAAGGAGGTGCATGCATCTGGAGTTCATTTGCAGTGGCTGGAGTCCCTGGCGCACTCATTCTCTCTGTATCTGCCTCTCTCAGTCTCCTCCCTCTCTCTCTCTCAAATAAATAAAAATATTTTTAAAAATACTCCAAAATACAGAAAGTAAAAAGTCTTTCACATACCTGCTATACAGAGCTAATAAATGTTGACATTTTGCTTTTGGTTTTTTTTTGCTATAATTTCTTTTTGAAGGAAATAAAACATGACAGATCAGCAGGAACCTGTCTGTCCACCCATCCGTCCATCCATCTGGGGCATGTTGGAACCTGCTGGCTTCATCTGTGTTCTCATGGCTCCTACTCTCCCATGTGAGCCGCTGGGAGGGCCGTAGCCAAGGCCTGATGATGCAGTTCAGGGACTCAGGTCAGGGACAGCAGCTCCCTCTCCGGGGTGGTCTCTTTCCTCCTCCCCACAAAATGGGTCAGGGAGAAATGTGAACTGCCCATTTCATTCTCACCTTTCAAGTGAGAGGGAAGATAAGAGCCCTGGCAGTCAGGGAAGGCCAGGGGCTTTTTACTCACAAACTGGGGCCTCCTGTACCTGAAGCTCTTTAAACAGCCAGAAGAGCAAGGACCAAAAGTGGAGACCCTACCTCGAAAAAACAAAGATGAAAACAAAAAGTGCTGAGGAGGGCTGGACAGATGGTTCACTGGTTAAAGGCGCTTGCTTGCAAAGCCTGACAGCCTGGTTTGAGTCCCCAGTACCCACATAAACCCAGAGGCACAAAGTGGTGCGTGGGTCAGAGTCCGTCTGCAGCTGCCCTGGGCCCTGGCCCTGGCACTCATTTGTTCTCCCTCTTCCTCTCTCTGCTTGTGATTAAATAACGTTTTTTTATTTTTATTTTTATTTTTATTTTTTTTTTGGTTTTCCAAAGTAGGGTCTCACTCTAGCTCAGGGTGACCTGGAATTCACTATGTAGTCTCAGGGTGGTCTCGAACTCACGGTGATCCTCCTACCTCTGCCTCCTGAGTGCTGGGATTAAAAGGACGCCCGACTTAAATAAAAAATATTTTTAAAAGAAAAAAAAAGGGACTGGAGAGATGGCTTAGTGGTTCAGGTGCTTGCCTGCAAAGCCTATGGACCCATGTTCGACTCTCTACATCCATGTTATCCAGATGCACAGAAGTGAGGCAAGTGCAAGGTCACACATGCCCACCAGGTGATGCAAGCGTCTGGGGAGCAATCGCAGCGGCTGAGGCCCGGGCACGCTAATTCCCTCTCTCTCTGCCTCTGTGTCTCTCTCCAAAATAAAAAATAAAAATAATTTTTAAAAAAGAAAAGTGCTAAGGTGATGGGGAGAAGGGCAAACTCTCTCTATATCCCCAACTGCTAGCTCTGGGTATCCTGAGTGTGGCACAATGTGACCCCAGACCCCCCAGTACCCCTCAGAGGCAGCCCCCTGTGGGTCACTCACCATCCTCTTCCTCAGGCTCTGCTGGGGACAGCACCTTCTCACTGTCTGAGTCCTGCTCCTCTTCCTGAAAAGCAAGGACAGGAGTCAGTGTCACAGGCGGTGACCAGGTGACCTCACTTGCCCAGTATATGAGGAGTCACCAGGAGCAAGCTAAGGCCCCCCCCCCCCAGGAGAGCTGGGGGCTGCAGGGACCATCTCCTGAGATGGGGGCGTGTAAGTGGGCAGGGGGAAGGCACCTTCAAGGTCCAGTGTTACCACGTCTAACAGCAGTGCCTGTGTGGAAGCCACGGTCAGGGGAGTCTCCCCACTTCAAACTCCTGACCTTTTCCACACACTGCCTGTCCAGGCATTACGGATGCCATTTTGATACGAGGTCTCTCACCCTCACCTCAATGAGTCAATGAAGGCACCAGGAAAGCCAGCTGGGCCTGGCTGGCTCCAGGGCCTCAGGGCTCAGGGCTTTCTTTGCTTCGTTTTTTTTTTTTTTTTTCTTTTTTTCTTTTGCTCTATCCCAGGCTGACCAACCTGGAATTCACTAGTAGTCAAAGGGTGGCCTTGAACTCACAGCACTCCACCTACCTCAGCCTCCCAAATGCTAGGATTAAAGGCATGCACCACCATACCCGGTGCTTATGTTGTTTTAATTTGCAAGCCAGCACTTGTAGTCACTAAGCCATCTTCCCAGTCCCTTAACTAAATATATATATATATATATATGGAGAGAGAGAGAGAGAGAGAACTTCTATACTTACAAACAATAAACCATATTTCCCTCTTTTTTTTTTTTTTTTTTTGGTATTTTGAGGTAAGGACTCACTCTAGCACAGGCTGACCTGGAACTGACTATGGAGTCTCAGGGTGGCCTTGAACTCACAGTGATCCTCCTTCCTCTGCCTCCTGACTGCTGGGATTAAAGGCGTGCACCACCATGTCCAGCAACACTTTTTTTTGTGTGTTTGAGAGATGTGCCGTGTGCACATGTGTGTTCACGTGTAGCCCCATGCGCCTGACCTAGAGCAGACCATCACTTTTCCTGCTCCACCATCCTCCCCGCTGTTCTCATTTGAGCTGGTTGCTCACTGACCCAGGAGCCTGCTATAGCTCTGCCCATTTTGGGGTCTCTCGACGGGGTGAAACAGCAGCTGTCTCTCAAGACACCCCCCTGCCCAAGCCTCACGCTTGTACTTAATAGATGAGCCACCTCTCCAGCCCTGTTTATTTATTTTGAGAGTATCTCATACAGCCTATGCTGGCCTCGAACTTACAATGGAGCTGAAAATAGCCTTGACCTTCTGATCCTCCTGCCTCCACCCCGGGATTACAGGAGTGGCCATCATGTCTGGCCATCCGACATCACTATCTATTCCTAACCATCTCAGCGCCCGTTTTCCCAAAATGAGAACACGGCACCTCCTCCTGCTGGCCTCTCCCACGCTCGGACTCAGCAAACAGATGTCTGGGATGGCCTTGGTGGAAGGAAAGAGTGACTCCAACTTCAGGAATGTTCGAGGATCAGAGGGACATGTGATGGGCCTAGCTATTTGGGACTGGCGGGTGTGGGGGAAGGGACGAGAGGCCCAGTGACCTGCCTTGGAGGCCTCTCGGGCCAGCCCAGCATGGAAACGGCAGGGTTGGTGGGGGTGGGGGGGGGGGTCTGGGATAAGAATGAACGGCCTGCAATGAAAGCAAATGCAGGTGGAGGCTTGGGGTGCCTGCGCCCTAGAGAGGAGCCAGGCTGCAGCTGCAGGAAGCAGAAGGCTCCCTAACAGCACAGTGAGCTGAGCCCCAAGATAACTCCTTCATGGGCCCCACGATGGGGAGCCTTGAGCTCCCCAGGAGATGGTGACTGTGCGCCTATGGCTCAGCAATTCATACAGCCTCGGGGGGGGGGGGCTGCCTATGTGGAAGCAGTGCAACGTGGGTCAGGAGGTGTCCCAGGGGTTCCAGAGTCCTCCCCAGCTGTTTGTTCTTTATCCTTTTTAATTTACTTATTTTTATCTTATTATTTGGTTTTTTCGAGGAAGGGCCTCACTCTATCCCAGGCTAACATGGAATTCACTAGGTAGTCTCAGGATAGCCCCGAACTCATGGCAATCCTCCTACCTCTGCCTCCTGAGTGCTGGTACTTAAAGGTATGTGCCACCACGCCTGGTTTTATTTACTTATTTATTACAGGCAGAAAGAGAGAGAGAGAGAGTGGGCACATCAGAGCCTCTAGCCACTGCAAATGAACTCCAGAGGCATGTGCCACCATGCGCCGCTGGCTTACGGGGGTTCCAGGGAATTGAGCCTGGGTCCAAGGCTTTGCAGGCAAGTGCTTTAACCTAAGCCATCTCTCCAGCCCCCTCTGCAGTTTTTCACAGCAATGTGCCTTCGTGGTTGGGGGAGGTACATAGGCAGGTTCCCTGGGGAAGAGGGCAGGTAAAGGAGACCCCCACACACACATGAATCAAACCCACTCCTAACGATCTGCAGTCTACACTGAGCTCACATCTATGGGATTTTTTTTTTTTTTTTTTTTTTTTTTTGGTTTTTCAAGGTAGAGTCTCCAGCTCAGGCTGACCTGGATGGAATTCACTATGGAGTCTCAGGGTGGCCTCGAACTCACAGCGATCCTCCTACCTCTGCCTCCTGAGTGCTGGGATTAAAGGCATGCGCTCCACGCCCAGCTTTTCTATGGGGATTTTTACACAAGGACTGTGTGAGGCAGAAACATGACAGAACTGGAAATAAAATGCTCATCCGGGGACTTAAATATCTCCTGGCTAAATATTTGGTTAACATGCTCACCAAATGCAGATTGGCCCAATGTGTTACAGGGCGCATGTGCCAGGCAGTGGCCCTGTGAAAAAGAGGCACTCACCACCTGCTGAGAGCCAAGGGAGAGCGTGAGGACAGCACGTGGTGGCTGCGCAGTCTCCCCGGTGGACACGTGGCAGCTGGGTGCACGCAGGGCTCAGCAGCACAGAGGACGGTCCCAGCTCTGTCTGTCATGGCCACCTCTGGGGCCTATCCTTTCCGTAACAGTTAGTATCATTTGGATTTTTTTTTTTTTTCGTTTTTTGTTTCTTTCTTTGTTTTTGTTCTTCAAGGTAGAGACTCATGCTAGCTCAGGCTGATCTGGAATTCATTATGTAGTCTCAGGGTGGCCTTGAACTCATGGCGATCCCCCTACTTTTGCCTCCTGAGTACTGAGATTAAAGGCGTGCGCCACCATGCCTAGCTCCTTAATTGTTTGTAGTAAGAGAGAGAGAGAATTGGTGACCCAGGGCCTCTAGCCACTGCAATTGAACTCTAGATGCATGTGCCATCTTGTACGCATGTGTCATCTTCTGCGTCTGGCCTATGTGGGTCCTGGAGGGTCGAACCTGCATCCTTAGGCTTTGCAGGCAAGCACCTTAACCACCAAGCCATCTCTTCAGCCCTTAAAAATTTTTTTAATTTATTTGTACATGAATGCATGCACACATGCATATGTGTATATGTGTAGGGACATCAGTGTCTCTTGCCCCTGCAAATACCAAATACCTGTTCAGTTTTATGTGAGTCGCTGGGAAACTGAATCCTAGCTGGCAGGTTTTGTGAGCAAGTGCCTTTAATTGCTGAGCCATCTTCCCAGTGCCAAATTCGGATTTTCTAATCATATGCACATTACTTTTTTTTTTTTTTTTCTTCAAGGCAGGTTCTCACTCTAGCCCTGGATGACCTGGCACTCTGTAGACCCAGGCTGGCCTTGAACTCACAGTTATTCTACTTCTGCCTCCCAAGTGCTGAGATTAATGGTCTGTACTACAACATCCGGCTCAGGTTACAGTTTTTAAAAAATATTTTTTTAATTTTTTTCTTATTGGGCTGCAGAGAAGGCTAAGTAGTTAAGGCACCTGCCTGCAAAGCCAAAGGACCCAGGTTCAATTCCCCAGGACCCATGTAAGCCAGATGCACATGGTGGCGCATGCCTCTACCTATCAAGTATTGGCATTACAGACATGTGATAACCATCTTTTAAAAATGTGAACAAGGGTCTTTGAATAGTGGGATTGAGTTTTTTTCCCTGTATTTTCTTCTGTGTTCTATGAAAGAGAGAGACTATGACTATGGCATAAAGAAAACCAATATGAGCTGGGCGTGGTGGCGCACGCCTTTAATCCCAGCACTCGGGAGGCAGAGGTAGGAGGATCACTGTGAGTTCGAGGCCATACTGAGACTACATGGTGAGTTCCAGGTCAGCCTCAAAACAACAACAACAACAAAAAGAAAACCAATGTTTGGTCTCTGCTTCCATCTT
This sequence comes from Jaculus jaculus, assembly GCF_020740685.1. Lineage (NCBI taxonomy): Eukaryota > Metazoa > Chordata > Mammalia > Rodentia > Dipodidae > Jaculus > Jaculus jaculus. The sequence goes on along the minus strand of NC_059110.1, from coordinate 122,273,680 downwards.
GTGGGTGACATGTCCATTAGGAGCATCTTTTTATTTTGGACAATCTTTTTGTTTGTTTTATTATTTATTATTTGAGAGAGAGCAGGAGAAAATGGGCATGTCAGAACCTCCAGCCGTTGCAAATGAACTCCAAGCGTATGCGCCACCCTGTGCATCTGGCTTATGTGGGTCCTGGGGAATCGAACCGCGGTCCTTTGGCTTTGCAGGAAAGTGCCTTAACAGCTAAGCCCTTTCCCCAGTCCCTGTTTTGGACAATTTCTACATGTACATAATATGTTTTGATCATATTACCAACCTCTGTTACCCGCTCATCTCCTTCCCACTCTTGCTAAGCCTCTTCCCCCCTCCCCCCCCTAACTAATCCCCTTTCTATTTTCATGTATTTTTATTTGGAGACCCACTGAGTTAAATTCGGGTCATTTACATGAGCATTGGTGGAGGAACTTTCCTGAGGTATGAGCATCTTTTAAGCTTTGGATCTGATATCTCATTTCTTAACACAGAACCCCCAGATCCCTTCGGATTTCCTGGGTGACGGGATTTGTTTGTTCATTCTAATGAAGCAAGCCTTGTGGCTCCTGGATAGGCCTGCTCCCCAGAAAGGAGGAGCCAAGATCAGGAGTCTGAGACCTTCCCTCCTGTCCTCTGGAGAGGGAAGAGGGGCTGCAGGCAGAGTCAGTAATCAATATGCCTGTGAGAGGAAGCCTCTGAAAATCGCCACAGGGCTTCCAGGTGGGTGCACAGGCATGTGGACGCATCCACGTGGAGGGAAGGAGACTCATCCCAACTCCACAGGGACAGGAGCCTCGGTCCTCACTCTGGGCGCCTCTGCCTGGGTGACCACTGGAAATTATACCACCTGAGGAGGGAGGCCTGGGAAGCCTCAGGTTGTAGCCATGTTGGACAAAAGTGGGGATTGCCCTGGGGTCTCACTGGCTGTGACCGGCACCCAGCCGAAGTGAAGGAGTCTTGTGCACGGGCATGGAGCCCTTCCCCGTGGACTATGCGTGGACCCAGGCCGTGTCAGAATGCACCACGGCACGTCGGCTGGTGGCTGCAAAGGGCAGAGCTGGTTGGTGTCAGAGGCAGAGGGTCACTGAGGGTCTATATGAATGCAGAGAAAAGTCTATTTACTGACAGACATTACCCTTGCTACACAGACATTAACCGAGTCAAGGATGGGCTCCAGAAACAAGCCCAGTTTGGAAAACAGAGAGGGGCCCATGCAGAGAGGACCACACAGGAGACTGGCAGGCTTCTGAAAGCTGGGCTTCCGGGAAGGCCTTTCCAAGCCACTGACAGCGGGGCTCACATGATGCCACTGTGTGCCTGGGGTGGTGCAAAGTGCAGGGTGGGCATGGGGTGAACACGTCTGCCTGTCCATCTGCTGTCCAACAAAATGGCTCCTCTGTGGGTCCCATAAACCTGATGTTCAAGGGGCCTTTTTGCCACCAGAACTGCTCCCTGCTATGACACCAAGCCCCATGTTAATCTGGACTGGTTTTAGAGGACAGAAGCCCATTGGTTCATCCCAACTCCCCAAGGGGTGTCTCCTGATGGGTGTCTGAAAATTAGGTAAGGGGGGTGGGGTGGAGGAGAGGCTGCCTCCTGGGTGGCCTGGCAGACCTCTCCCCTTTCCCAAAGGACCCATTAAGCAATCAGCGGTTCATCTTTGCATTCAGGGAAAGCACTGGCGGCAGGGTGGGCAGTGAAGCGGAGTGGCGCCAGCTCGGAGCCTGGGTGACAGTGACCCAGGCAGAAGTCTGAGATTCGTACCGAAGGCCTAGTCAAGCAACCCAGCCACCTCCCCCCTCCGAAGGACGGCTCCAGGGGAGGGATGCAGGCCCCACTCGCTAAGTCCGTACTTGCCACTGGATAAAGCACGCGCCAAGTGACGAGGAATTTCTGCTCAGGGCCAAATGGCCCATCCTGAGCCAGGCAGGCCCTCTGGGCCTGGGGGCAGCTCTCCTGGGAGGCACGCACCCAAACCTGGCCTCTGATTCTAGCCTGACTCCTTCCCACCCGGGCTCTCCACTCCCACTGGCTCCAACCAGTTTCTCTGGGATTCCACTCTTCTGCCAGCCCACCTGGGGGTCTTCCTGAGCTTCTGGGCCCACTCTTTTCCACCTTCTTCATGAACATCCTACTCAAAACCCTGTGCCACCATCCTATTTTATGTGCTGGGGTTTTTGTTTGTTTATTTGTTTTGTTTTTTCAAGGTAGGGTCTCTTATTGTAGCCCAGGCTGACCTGAGATTCACTATATAGTCTCAGTGTGGCCTCGAACTCACAGTCATCCTACTAACTCTGCCTCCCCGGTGATGGGATTAAAGGCATGCGCCACCATGCCTGGCTCTCTTTCTTTTTAAAAAATATTTATTTATTTGCAAGCAGAGAAAGATTGGGGGATGGGGAAAGAATGGACATGTCGGGACCTCTAGCCACTGCAGGTGAACTCCAGATACATGTGCCACTTTGTGCAGCTGCCTTTACATGGGTACTGAGGAATCGAACCTGAGTCATCAGGCTTTGCAGGCAAGCGCCTTAACCACTAGCCATCTCCCCAGCCCTTCTGTTTGCTCTTTTCAATTCCAAGGGCACCCAGCTTTCAAAGTTCTCACACTTTTGGGACTGGAGAGATGGCTCAACAGTTAAAGGTGCTTTCTTACAAAGCCTAACAACCTGGGTTCAATTCCCCAGTACCCATATAAAGCCAGATGCACAAAGTACAGCTTGCATTTGGAGTTCGTTTGAATAGGCAAGAGGCCCTTCTCTCTCTCTCTCTCCCTCCCCCACATTTTTTTGGGTCTCGCTGTAGCCCAGGCTGACCTGGAATTCACTCTGTAGTCTCAGGGTGGCCTCGGACTCACAGCAATCCTCCTATCTCTGCCTCCTAAGTGCTGGGATTAAAGGCGTGAGCCACCACGCCCGGCTTCTCTCCCCATTTCATTCATAAATAAATAAAATAAAATTCTCCCACTTCTAGATCCTCCTGCTGTGGAAACTGGGGAGGTCTGTCTCCTTAGGGGCTGAAACGCACTATTGACCCTGACCCATGGTGGGTGCCACTGGACTAGGACTTAGGGTGACCTTTTGGGCCACAGCTACTAGGACCTGTGAGCTGTCCTTGGCCACTCACCCATGGGCTCCCTGCCCCTCGTTGGGGTGGAGTTCCTCCGAGTCTGACAGCATTTGACAGCTAAGTGCTGTTACTGTCTCCGGGGGGCAGGGAGGGTAAGAGACCCCCACCACTGCTGGCTCGGTTCTCTCTCTGAGCACTGAGTGTCCGGGTATTGTATGACACGTTTCCTTCAGGCCTGACATCGGATCACCTTTATCAGAGGCAGCTGGGACCACTCACGGGAGACTCTTGAGATGGAGCCTGTTGACACTCCCATAGTATAGAAGGAAAGGCATGGGGAGGGTCGTGAAACCCTCACCTGAGACCTCAAACTCCCCCTGTCCCGGCTGTTCGCAAGGACAGCCGAGGTCACAGCCTCAGAGGGAGACGAAGTACACGGAGGGCAGAGTAGAAGATCCAGGGACGGGCGCTCCACTTAAACCACTGTGAGGAGGCCACGGCCATGCTGGGATGACACTTACAGATGTCATGGGTGCTCTGGAGTCTCTGTGCTCCTGTAGGAAACCCCTCACCCTGCTCTGTATGTCAGCCTGGTAAACTCACTGGCTCACAACAGTGATGCTGGTGCACCTGTGTGCATTGGTCTGCTCTCTAGGCCCCCATCTGGAGCGAACAGATGCATGTTCTCGTCTTCCCAGTGAAGAGGTTCCACATCATACCATGTCAGGCTGGAGAGGGGGGGAAACGCACAGCACTTTTAGAAGATGTCAGAAGCCCACTGATTACATGGACGTAACTCAAAGCACGGGGCCTCTGATGAGCTGGTGACCCAGGCTCTGTTTACACACTTACAGCGCTGGGGCGCTCCCTACCTCACAACACAACTGCTCTGAAACAAGTACTGTAGAGGTGACATGCTAGCTAGGCCGCAGTGGCAAGAAAATTCTGGGGCTGGACAGGTGGCTCAGCAATTAAAGGTGCTTGCTTGCAAAGCCTGACAGCCATGTTCACTTCCCCAGGACCCACGTGCACAAACCGGCACATGCAACTGGAATTTGCAGTTTGGCAAGAGGCCATGGAGTTCTCTCTCCCTCTCTGCTTGCAAACAAATAATAAATTGAAATTAAACAAACAAACAAAAAGATTTCTGGGCTGGAGATATGGTTTAGCAGTTAAGGCACTAGTCTGCAAAACCAAAGGAGCCAGGTTCGATTCCTCAGGACCCATGTAAGCCAGATGCATAAGGTGGCACATGCCTCTGGAGTGGCTGGAGGTCCTGGCATGCCTGTTCTCTCTCTCAAATAAGTAAATAAAACTAAAAAAAAAATTTTTTTTTCTTTTTGTGTGTGTGTGTGTTTGATTTTTCTAGCTCAGGCTGACCTGGAATTCACTATGGAGTCTCAGGGTGGCCTCGAACTCATGGCGATCCTCCTACCTCTGCCTCCTGAGTGCTGGGATTAAAGGCGTGCACCACCACGCCCAGCTTAAAAAAATTTTTTTTTAAGAAAGATTCCTTCTTGCTGGTGAGGATGAGAGTAAGGAGACTACACCTGCTTTCAGGCAAGAGTCCAAGCAATTTCTTGTCTTTATTTTGCTTATTAATTACTTGATTTTTTTTTTTTTTTTGCAGCATTTACACTCAAAAGACCTTATTGGTGCCTACTGTGAGCTGGGCCTGCCATAGGAGTGGGGTTGAGGCACTGAGCGAGGCAGCAAGGGCCCCTCCTTCCATGCGAACACTCCACACTGCTCAGACAATGCATACTAAAATAAGAGATGACCTCACGCTGGTGAAGTGCTCCGGGGACAGAAGCCAAGATGGAGTGCAGGACAGGGAGGCAGGAAGATTCGCGTCCACTGACATGGTCAAGGGCATGGAGGCGCGAGGCTAGGAGGACCCCTGTAAAGATGTGGGCCTGGAAGAGCAGAGCAGGCAGTCAGTGGACATGAGAGTCTAGATGTGGGTCGGGCTTGGGGTCCTGAGCACCAGGAAGGTACCAGGGACCAGAGTGGGGGAACGTGAGAGCTCTGGCCAAGGCCAAGGCCAAGGCAGCCTCAGAGGCTGTGGTGAGCTGCTAGCTTCGCCCTGCAGCGGAAGCCGCAGAGGGCTCAAGCAGAGAGGCTGGGATGTGGTTTCTGGTCAGGAAGAGCACTCTGGGAGTTGGTGGAGCCAGACTGGGTGGGGTACCTGGGCAGCAGGAGTCTGGGAGGAGGTCACGGGGGAGCCAGGGAGGAGCACAGCCAACAGGACACCTTGCCAGCTCTGTTCCCTGAGGAGTTATTGGGAAGGTGACAGGTCTGGGATGGCAGGGACAAGAGACCAGGATAGGTCTGGGTTTTGTGCAGTGGGGCGAACTGGAAGGAGAGGTGGTATCTGGGGAAGATGGTACCCAGGGAGAGATGTCTAAGAGGAAGGAGAATAGTGCCCATGGGAGATGGTGCTTACAGAGATGGCTGGGCTGAACATGTGCATTTGGGTGTCTGATGGTGGTTGGAATGTTCTGGAAGGCAGCAATGGTGAAGCAGGCCCAGAAGCCCCTGCGTTGATATGGACATGAGACTCTCCAGTAGGGACACAGAGTAAAGAAGGGCAAGAGCTGGCTCCAGAACAGGGAGGTAGGGGACAGAGGAGAAATGGGACGAGGAGACATAGGGACTGACTGACTCGCTGTTTTGGTGCCCATCGTTCCTTCCCCTCCCCTGCCCACGCACCATCCCAGGCTATAGGCACAGCCCTGGCAAGGGCACCGTCACCAGCCTTGAGCACAGTCTCCTGCTCAGATGAGTGGGCATGCCAGACTCGACTCCATCACACTCACAGGCTGTGGTTACGCTCCTACACAAAGGCTTTGGAGGACATCAAAAGGCTCCATAAGCCGGGCGTGGTGGTGCACGCCTTTAATCCCAGCACTCGGGAGGCAGAGGTAAGAGGATCACTGTGGAGACTACATAGTGAATGAGACCCTACCTCAAAAAGACAAAAAAAAAAAAAAAAAAACAAGGATCTGGGGTTGGAGAGATGGCTCAGTGGTTAAAAGTGCTTGTTTGCAAGCCTCCTGTTGGCTGGGGTTCACGTCCCCAGTGCCCATGTAAACCCAGATGCATAAAGTAGCGCATGTGTCTGGAGCTCATTTGTAGTGGCAGGAGACCCTGGTGTCTCTCTCTCACACATGCAAATAAAATATTAAAAATAACAACAAAACTGCTGGTGCCATTTCTCCAGCCCTTTAAATATGGTACTTTTTTTTTTTTTTTTTTTTTTTTTGAGGTAGTGTCTTGATTGTAACCCAGACTGACTACAAAACGCACTCTGTAGTCTCAGGCCGGCCTCAAACTCACAGTGATCCTCCTACTTCTGCCTCCTAAGTGCTGAGATTAAAGGTGTGCACTACCACCCCTAACTAAATATACAACTTTTTTTTTAGTATTTCTTTGTTCGTTTTAATTTATTTATTTGAGAGTGACAGAGAGAGAGAGAAAGAAAGAGGCAGATCTATCTATCTATATATATATAGAGAGAAAGAGAATGGGCTCCTCAGGACCTCCAGCCACTGCAAACGAACTCCAGACGCGTGTGTCCCCTTGTGCATCTGGCTAATGTGGGTCCTGGGGAATTGAACCTTGAACCAGGGTCCTTAGGCTTCACAGGCAAGCGCTTAACCGCTAAGCCATCTCTCCGGCCCTAAATATACAACTTTTAAGGCCAGGCCTATTGTGCCCAACACTTGGGAGGCTGAGACAGGACAGCCATGAGTTTGAAGCCAGTCTTAGCCTCTGACTCAAAACACCTAACTAAATATTATTTTTCACTAAGTAAAAATTCTGACAGCTAAGTTTTCTGTGGGCAACTAAACTCTCTTCAAAAGAACAAAAAGCTGAGGTATTAGGAAAGCCTTAGGTTGTCTACCATAAGAGATATATTAAATTATGAGTGAGTTTAAGCAACTTTGAAAACCAAACACCCTAAAGTCCACTTGCAGCCCTGCAAATTATCTTTCTCTCGGGCTAATGGACACTGCTTTAGCTATTGTGAGCATACCATTACTATTTTATGTTCTGTTTTCTTGAGTTTTTTTTAAATTTTTTATTTATTTTTATTTATTTCTTTATTTGAGAGTGACAGGCAGAAGGAGAAAGAGGTAGATATAGAGAAAGAATGGGCATGCCAGGGCCTCCAGCAAACGACCTCCAGACACATGCACCCTCTTGTGCATCTGGCTAATGTGGGTCCTGGGGAATCGAGCCTCGAACTGGGGTCCTTAGGCTTCACAGGCAAGCACTTAACCGCTAAGCCATCTCTCCTGCCCTGTTCTGTTTTCTTTATTAAACATTAGTTGCTAATTAATCCAGTGTCCTAATATTAATGAATTATTTCATTTCCCCAAGGAAATCTCTAGCTCTGGTATGGTACGGACTAAGTTTTTGTGGACCCCCACCCTCCAATTTGTATTTTGAAGCAACATTCCTTGTGTGATGGTATTTGGGGGTTGGAACTTGGGGAGATGACTCTTTTTTTTTTGTGGTAGGGTCTCACTCTAGCTCAGGCTGACCTGGAATTCACTATGCAGTCTCAGGGCGGCCTCGAACGCGTAACATCCTCCTACCTCTGCCTCCCAAGTGCTGGGATCAAAGGTGTGTGTCACCACAACCAGCTGAGATGTCATATTTAATAAATTAATTCTTATTTATTTTATTTACAGGAATTGTGTGTGCGCGCACACACGCGTGTGCACCAGGGCCTCTTGCTGCTGAAAAATCAATGCTAGATGCTTGTACCACTTTTTGCATCTGGCTTACATGGTTGGCCTGAGAATTGAACTTGGGCCAGCAGGCTTTACAAGTAAGTGCCTTTAACATTGTGTCATCTTCCAGGTCCCTTTAATTCATTTTGATTTTTTTATGTCTTAATTTATTGGAGAGAGAGAAAATGGGGGCTCCAGAGCGTTCTGCCACTGCAAACTAACTCCAGACACATGTGCCACTTTTATGTATCTGGCTTCACATGGGGTACTGGGGAATCTAACCCTGTCAGGCTTTATAAACAAGTGCCTTTAACCACAGCGTCATCTCTCCAGCCCCCTAATTCATTAATATTTTTAGGGGGGCGTTCAAGGTAGTGTCTCGCTCTAACACAAGTTGACCTGGAATTCATTATGTAGACTTAGGTTGGCCTGAAACTCATGGTGATCCTCCTACCTCTGCCTCCCAAGCGCTGGGATTAAGAGCGTGCCTCACCTCACCAGGCTGTTGACTCCGTTTTGATGAGGTCATGAGGCTGCAGCATCCTGTAGAGTTAGAGCCTCCTAAGAAGAAACATCAGAGCTTCCGCTCTTCTCTGTCTGTCATGTGAGGACACGTCAGAAGGTGACCACGTGTGTGTAAGCCAAGAAGAGAGTGAGCCCTCACCAAATCGAATTGCTGACCCTTTGATCTTGGATTTTTTAGCCTCCAGAAATTCAAGAAATGTCTATCCTTGAAGCCACCAGTCTGTGGTATTCTGTTTTAACAGCTCAAGGTGACTAAAACAAGACCACAAGCTTATATGAACTGTTCAGTATCTTTTGGGGGTCTCTGACACCTGCCTTGATGAGTGAACAAAGGGGGGTCATGCTGGGATCGCCAAGGTCAAGGCAGACAATGGGGAAGGGGTTACCTGCCCCTCCCCTTCCGTCATTCTGAGACGACTGGGTCTATGTAATTTCTAGCGAGCACTACCTGTGGTGACAAGACTGGCAAGGACAGTGGACACGAGGCAGAGCACCTAGGCTTCAACTACTTAAATCACGCAAACATGACATCCCTAAAAAGCGTGGCAGGCATCCTCCTAAGGACAAGGCTCAGTGGCACACGCCTTTAATACCAGCACTCGCGAGGCAAAGGTAGAAGGATCACCATGAGTTCAAGGCCATCCTGAGACTACATAGTGAAATCCAGGTCAGCTTGGACTAGAGTGAAACCCTACCTCCAAAAACAAAAACAAAAACAAACAAATAAACAAACAAACACTGAACCCCAGTAAAATCATCTACTACACCTTTCATTGACAAAATGACTTGGGGTTAGAAATGTAGCTCAAGGCTTAGCATGCACAGGGCCTTGGGTTCCAGCCACAGTACCGCATATACACAGAAGCCTCTGCTCTACTACTGTGTCACGTGTGTGTGAGCTTTAGGGAGGGTCTCCCTGCAGACCAGGCTGACCTGGAATTCACTCTGTAGTTCCAGGCTGGCCTCGAGCTCATACAGGTGCTCCTATCCCTGCCTCCGGGGGACTGGGATTAAAGATGAGCACCATGGGCACGCCAGGGCCTCCAGCCACTGCAGACAAGCTCCAGACGCATGCGGCCCCTTGTGCATCTGACTAACGTGGGTCCTGGGGAATTGAACCTGGGTTCTTTGGTTTTGCAGGCAAACGCTTTAAACGCTAAGCCATCCCTCCAGCCCCTGCTTCCTTTTTTTTTTTATTTATTTATTTGCGAGCGACAGACACAGAGAGAAAGACAGATAGAGGGAGAGAGAGAATGGGCGTGCCAGGGCTTCCAGCCTCTGCAAACGAACTCCAGACGCGTGCGCCCCCTTGTGCATCTGGCTAACGTGGGACCTGGGGAACCGACCCTCGAACCGGGGTCCTTAGGCTTCACAGGCAAGCGCTTAACCGCTACGCCATCTCTCCAGCCCGTGCTTCCTTTTTTTTTTTTTAACTTTCATTTTTCGAGGTAGGTTCTCACTCTAGCTCAGGCTGACCTGGAATTCACTCTAGTCCCAGGGTGGCCTTAAACACCATGCCTGGCTTCCTGCTGTCCTTTTTTTAAAAAAAATATTTTATTTATTTATTTATGAGGGAGAGAATGGGCAGGCTAGGGTTTCTAGCCATTGCAAATGAACTCCAGACACATGCACAACTATGTGCATCTGGCTTATGTGGGTTCTAGGAAATCGAACCTGGGTCCTTAGGCTTTGCAGGCAAGCACCTTAACTACTAAGCCAGCTTTCCAGCCTTTTTTTTTTTTTTTTTTTTTGAGGCAGGTCACAAGCTAATGCAGATGAACTTGGAACTCATTTTATTCCATAGCCAGGGCCAGACTTGAATTCACAGCAATTCTCCCACATCAACCTACCAAGTGTTGTGTGTGCCACTACACTTGGCTGTTCTAATTCTGTTCTTGTTTACACACATACACACACACAATATACATACTATATACATATATACATATATATAGTGTGTGTGTGTGTGTGTGTAATCTCTGTAAATAAGATATTTGGCTTTATGTGGGTACTAGGGAATAGAGTTCACACTGGCAGGCTTTGAAAGCAAGTACCTTCAACTGCTGAGCCATTTCTCCACACCTATCTTCTCTCTCTAATTTTTTTTTTTTCAAGGTAGGGTCACACTCTAGCCTAGGCTGACCTAGATTCTACAGCCCCAGGCTGGCCTTGAACTCAGTGTTCCTCCTACCTCAGACTTCTGAGTGTTGGGACTAAAGGTGTGCACCATGATGTCAGCCTCTTCTTCTTTTTAAATTTTATTTATTATTTGAGAGAGCAAGAGAGAAAAGAGGCAGAGAGAGGGAGAATGGGTGCACCAGGACCTCCAGCCACTGAAAACGAACTCCAGATAAATGTGCCATCTTGTACATCTGGCTTACATGGGTACTGGAGAATCAAACCCAGGTTCTTTGGCTTTGCAGGCAAACACCTTAACTGCTAAGTCATCTCTCCAGCTCCAGCCTCTTCTTTAAAACAAACAAAAAAAAAGTTTCAAATAAAATAAGAAGTTTTCACCAGGTGTGGTGGCACATGCCTTTAATCCCAGCACTTGGTAGGCAGATGTAGGAGGATCGCTGTGAGTTCAAGATCACTCTAAGACAAAGAGTGAATTCCAGGTCAGCCTGGGCTAGAGCAAGACTCTACCTCGAAACATCCCCCACCCCTGCCAAAAAAAAGTTCTCAGTGCGCGTGTGTGCGCAGGCACGCAGGGTTTCTTGCCACCGCAAGCAAACGCCAGATGCTTGCACCACTTTTTGGCTTTATGTAAGTTCTAGGAAATTGAATTGTGGTTGGCAGGCTTTTAAAGAAAATGCCTTTAACAGCTAAGCCGTCTCTCCAGCCCCCCATTCTGCTCTTGAAACGTGCCAGGAGGTCTGAGTTCTGGCACAGATAGCATCAGTGCCACGGAATTAACTGGTCCTGTGTCCATGACCTCTGGTGGGAGACTCTTCCCATACACACAGGGCCTTGCTGGAATCCTTGCATCTCTTCAGAAGCCTGGCAATCCTAAGACCCCACCTACTCATAAGCACCAAGAAACTGCCACTCCCTGGCCTTAATAGGGACCAGCTTTTGTCCAGGCACTGTTGGCTCATGGTTTGCGGTGGGACTGGGGTGTGCCCTACAGGCTTCCTGCGTTGCCTGCCCCAAGTAATCCCCACCAGAGACATGAAAAGAGGCTCTAATAACACGAGTCTGCCCTCTCCTTGGACTCCCTCTGCAAGCTGCCCCGGTTCGGGGCGGAAGAGGACCTGGCTTGTCCCAGCAGATCTCAGGTTTGCTAACCTCACCTCTACTCCTTCAGTCCCCACTCAGGACCTAGCCCATAATCAGCCCCTTCCTACTACTTGGTCCTTAGCCATGGGGGGGGGGACACAGCGACAGCTGAAGGCTGCTTTGCTGGGCTCCAGATCCTTTTCAATAATCAGCTTTGTGAGTCAGAGGCCGCAGCTGCCCAGGCCTTGCTGGGAAAGAAGAGGATTGGATTAGAAGGGACATGGTTAATGGAAAATGAGGAGAGGGAGGGAGGGAGGGAGAAGTGAGTTAAGCGCTTCTCTCCTGGGGGCAGTGACTTCCCGAGCTAACAGCAGGTGCTCCCCTGCCCCCTCTCCAGTGCCATGGTTCACTTAGGGCACAAGAGCCTGGCCTGAGTTATTTTCCCCAGGGGCATTCTTCCCTCCACACTCAAGCAGTGTGATATCAGGAGATATCACTGGGGAGATGGCCCACTGATTAAAGGCCCTTGCTTATAAAGCCTGCTGGCCCAGGTTTTAATCCCCAGTACCTGCATATCCTCAAATGCAAGTGGCATGCGTACGGGGCCGGGGAGGTGGTTCATGGTTAAAGAGGCCTGCTTACAAAGCCTGTGGCCTGGGTTTGATTCCCCAGTACACATGTAAAGCCAGATGCACAAAGTGGCTCATGTATCTAAAGTTCGTTTGCAGAGGCAAGAGGCTCTGGTGAGCCCATTCTCTCTCTGTCTCTAATAAGTACAATAAAAATATTTTTTTACTCTTCCTCTCTCTCTTTCTCTCTCAAGTAAATAAACTAGGTAATTAATAAAATAGCTAAAATATTCTTACATGATGCATGTATGTGGTGTTCTTTTGCAGTGGCAAGAGGCTCTCGCATGCACACACACATATGTAAAGAAAGCTTTAAAAATATTATAAATTTTAAAAAAGAAGAAGAAAGCTGTGTTGGAGGCATAGTCCAGTGGTTAAAGGTACTTGCTTGTGCCAGGCATGGTGGGGCATGCCTTTAAGCCCAGCACTTGGTAGGCAGAGGTAGGAGGATCGCTGAGAGTTTGGGGCTATCCTGGGACAACGAATTGAGTGCCAGGTTAGAAAAATGGAAAAACAAACAAAAATAACAAGAAAAAAACACCTACATCTTATCAGAGAAAGTGTATCTATCCAGATGGGCAGATTATTCAAAGGCCCCTATTTCAATGCCACCACGAAACTGGATTGTGTACTGAGAGCCCAGGGAGCCTTGTAGAAAGGTTTTTTTTTTTTTTTTTTAAGAATTTCTCTCCTGGAGCTGGGTGTGGTGGCACATGCCTTTAATCCCAGGACTGGGGAGGCAGAGGATCACCCTGAGACTACATAGTGAGTCAGCCTGGGCTAGAGTGAGAGCCTATCCTGACAAAAGCAAACAACAGGGCTGGAGGGATGGCTTAGCAGTTAAGGCGTTTGCTTGCAAAGCCAAAGGAGCCAGGTTCAATTCCCCAGGACCCACATTAGCCAGATGCACAAGCGGGGGGGGGGGGGCACACATATGGAGTTTGTTTGCAATGGCTGGAGGCCCTGGTGCACCTGGCTAATGTGGGTCCTGGTCTCTTTCTCTGTCAAATAAATAAATAATAAAATACTTTTTTTTAAAAAAGAAGCAAATAACATGCAGTGGTTAGAGACCCTGGCACACCCATTCTCTCTCTCTCAAATAAATAAATAAAGTATTTAAAAAAAAAAGCAAACAACAAAAAAAGTGCTCTACCACACAGAGGGGGTTAAGATATGACTGAGTGCCACTAAATAACATCGTGGGCTTCTGTCTAGAAACTTCTGCTGCGCGATAAAGGGCCGATTTGTAAACAGGGTTGAGGGAGAGCCAGCCTGACAGTAGTCCTGCTTTCCCGTGGCCACAAGGGAGGCAGGAATCCCAAACATGGTAGCCAGCTAATACATGGGCACAGGTCCAAACCCCACCAGCCGTTAACCAATTAACCTGCGAGTTCCGTGGGCCTCCCCCAGCGCTCCATCCTCCCTGAAGAACACAATTGGCTCTCCTCGCAGGAGGGCTCCCCTCACATCCCTCCTCGGGGCTAGTTAGGATCCACTCTAATAACGCAATTAGTCACCCACTTGTCAAGCAAAGTGCCTGCTGGAAGGGGGTCTGGCAGACTCAGCAAAGAGAAATGCCATCTCACTGCCGTCTGCCCCCAGCCCCTGCCTCCCCTAGGGCTTCTCTCCAGTGTAAACCATTGTGTCCAATAAGGGACAGAGGGGACAGCCACAGACCCGCTGACAATGCACGGCTTTCAATGGCCTGCCCACCAAGCAAAGCCCAGGAAGAACAAAGTGTTACAGTGACCAGGCACCCCAGGTGAGGTTCCCCGGGTGACCTAAGCAAGCCAGTTTCCTGTGCTGCAGAGAGGCATCTGAGAGGTCGGTGGTGGAAGCCCAGCAAGAAGGCGGGTCAGGTCTGGCTGGTCAGCTAGAGGAGGTGGTGGGTTTGGGGAATGTCAGCTTCGTTCTCTACCTTTCACTCCACATTGGCCAGGTTTGTCTGCAACCCAGGGGGTGGGTTTGGGTGCATGCCCAAACCCACAAGCGGCATAGCACGCAAAGGACAATAACATGCTCGCAGTGACCACTGCCTTTTCTTGCAGTCGCGTCCTCCGCGCCTCGCAAAACTGCCACACTGAGTCTGGAATGTGGATTTCAAGTTGGCCTAACGACAGGCAACTTCCCTTCCTCTCGACCCCCCCGAAGTCCTGTCTTATCACCAGCACGCCAACTTGCACCGCAGACCTTCAAGTGAGCCACGTGCCTGTGGGTCTGGGCACCCGGGGTGGGGGTGGGGGGGCGAGAAGGGCGCGTGCCAAGAGCCGTGGGAGGCCCGGGATAGCCGGGCTGCGAGGGGCCACCGCGCAGGGGCGTCACCAAACTCCGTGGGCTCGGCGCCGGCACTTGGTGGCACTTTCTGGGGGAAGGATGGACGGCCGCTCGGCGCGCGCCGGGATCCCCTGGCTTCCCGGCCGCGGGCTCTGCCCTTCCTGGGGAGGTCCGGCCTGCAGGCTCCCGGGCGCGGCTTCCAGTCCCTGCGGGGGACCACAGGACCGGCCGGGCCACCAAGGGGGTCCGGGGCTCCTGGGATGGGGACAGCCGACCCCGGTGCATACCTGCCTGGCCTCCGCCACCGGTTCCTCTGCCTCGGCCGTCGCCTCCGCGGGCTCCCCGGGCTCCCCCGGGCCCTCGGGCTGCCTCGGCTCCTCCGCGGCCGGCTCGGGGGCGCGGGGGTCGGGAGTCCCGCCGGGCTCGGCGGTGCGCTCGGGACCCGCGGCCGCCCCGCGCCGCACCAGCAGCCAGGCGAGCAGCAGAGCCAGCGCGGTGGCCAGCGCGGGCAGCGCGGCCAGCAGCTCGGCGGGCGCCTCCATCGCGCCGCGGCCGCCGAGTGCCCGCCCCGCCGGTCGGGACCCCGAGGGAGCCCGCCTCGCCCGGCCGTGGAACCCCGCCCCGGGGCGGAGCCCCACCCGAGCCCCGGCCCCTTGTCCCACCCTCTGGAGGGGGCCCGTCCCGCCCCATGGCTCCCCCACCCCCTGGGAGTGACAGATGCTGGGGACCTGAGTCCACACCGGAAGGCCCACCTCGCCCTGGGCTGACGCTTTGAGGCACAATTAAACTAGCTGAGCTCAGGTTTGGTAGCCGGTAGGAAATGCTTTATTGCTCCGAAGTGATTTTTGGTGCCTCGATGGCCTCGGTTCAGCCTTGTGCAGAAGTTCACCTTAGAGGGGGCTGGAGAGATGGCTCAGCAGCGAAAGGCACTAGCTTGCAGAAGTCTGGCCACCCCGGTTTGATTACCCAGTACCCACGTAAAGCCAGATGCACAAAGTGACACATGCACCTGGTGTGCCCCACTCTTGGCTGGCAAATAAATAACACATTTTTGTTTTGTGGTTTTGGAGGTAGGGTCTCACTCTAGCCCAGGGTGACCTGGAATTCACTATGGAGTCTCAGGGTGGCCTGAACTCATGGCAATCCTCCTACCTCTGCCTCCCAAGTGCTGGGATTAAAGGCGTGCACCACCATGCCCGGCTAATAATTTTTTTTTTAAGTTCCTCTTAGAGAGCAGGCGTGGTGGCCTATGCCTATAACTACAGCACTCCGGAAGTGGAGGCAGGAAGATAGAGATTTCAAGACCACCCTTGGCTACATAACAAGCACAAGACCAGTCTATGTTAACAGACCAG